>NC_056593.1:5620432-5920432 GCF_018340385.1 Cyprinus carpio | reverse complement strand
ATAATTGGACTGTTAGTAGATTGAAATAGTCATGACATTTGTTTTTGTTTTTAATGTTTAAAAAAATTATACAATACATTTCTATTTAATTAAAATATATAATTAAAAATATAAAATATTTTAAACATTTAATGCTACGTTGTATATAATATATATAAAATCTAAAATTAATTATTTAAATATTACAAATAATTAGAATATACATATCAATTAAGTAAAATATTCTATCATAAAAATAATCTGTCATCTATCTATATATCGATATCTAATATAAATATATATATTTGATATAAATATAGAAGTATTACATAAATTACTATTGATTTTTGTATAGAAATAATGCATTTAGTTGTTGCAAAGTATATTATAAAATATAAAAATATTAAATATAATTAGTATTTACATATCAGTCAAGTAAAATATTGATCTAGCTGATATAAATATGTATTTTTAAATATATAAATATTAAAAAGAATTTATTTTTGGATAGAATAAAGTAAATGCATTTTACTTACTGTTTGAAAAATGTAAAACACATTTAACATTATATTGTATCTAGAAAATATTTAAATTCATTATATATATATACTATACTATACTGGTGTTTAGTTCATAATAACATATAAAAATATTTAGATATTTTTATATCCAGAAAAGTTCAATGCACTTCAGTTGCTGTAAATAGAATTGAAATAATGATTCTGTTCAAATATTTTTCTGTTGTTTTGGGGAAAAAAATACAAACTTTCTTTACCAATGTGAAATGAAGTGTGATGTATGAAAATGGCACTCACTGTAAAATGACTCCCATGCAGCAGTCAGTCAGGTTTGTGTCTGTGTTCAGGTGTCTGATCACGGCGTGCTGCTTCTGGAGCTGGACAGTGGGCTGAACTTCCCCGTGACGGAGCATCTCAGCAGACTCGTGTACAAACATGCTCTTCATGGTGAGACACACACACACACACACACACACACACACTTTCAATCCCGCAGCTGATGTCCTCCAGCGCTCATGGTCTTGTGTCTGTGGTCTGTCAGTGTCTCCTCCGCGCTGTCTGGTTCTGGACTGTGCTCACGTCAGCTCTATAGACTTCACTGTCGTCCATGAACTGACTGAACTGCTCAAACAGTTTGAGCTGAGGGGAGTATCAATGATCTTCGCTGGACTAAAGGTAGAGCTTAACATCAACAGACATGTGTAGGCATGTCAAAGACATTCACATTTACAGCTGACAAAATTAACATGATATTTATGAAATTAAGATAATAAATAAGTAATCAATTCTTAAAAATAAAACATTTAATTTAGATATTAAAATATTAATATATTAATTAATATATTATTTAAATTATGTATGTATATAATTGGTAATATTTCTTTTTTTACTCTGTAAAAAAATATTTTTTTGTATATTTTTAATTGAGGCATTTGAAACACATTTTTTACTCTGTAACAAAAATGCAACCATGTTTAATATATATATATATATATATATATATATATATTTAATAAAAAGATTAAAAAAATATACTAAACAATCATAAATACAAATTTAATATACATAAATCTAAGTATTAAAATGTCACATATACAAAAATATACAATTAAAAAAATTATCTAAATATATTTTAAGTATATTAAAATTATCATTATTATTCTATTGCTTGAAACAAATAAATGAAAATATTTAAATAGAAAATTAAAACTATAAAAAGGCATAAAATTATGTATTAAAAAAGGCATAAAATATAAATATAATATTTTATAAATAAGATTATGTATTATTTGAGGCATTTAAAAACATTTAACATACTGTGTATAGAAAAAAATTAACTATTATTGTTATAAGTATAACTTTTATGCATTTGAATATATACAAAGTTAAAATTCAAATTACTAAACATTTATATATATTATGTAAATATACATAAATCTAAATATTAAAATAAATAGATTAGATTCAACTTATTCTTATATGAATACATTATATGAATACATATTCTGTTGTTTTAAAAAAATACAACAAAAATATGAAAAATGTAATGTAATAAATATAATAATTTATATTATATTTAATAAGAATAATACATATGAATATAACTTATTTGATTCATTTGAAATACCATTAACATTATACTGCGTGTATAAAAAGATAAATGTAATTTTTTCTTTGTATAGTTATTTATAATCTCTCTTTTCCTCTCTCTCTCTCTCTCTGTGTGTGTGTGTCTCAGCCGTCAGTATTGAAGGTGTTGTTGTCGGCTGATCTTCCTGGTTTCAGACATACAGACAGAGTAGACCAGGCTTTGCAACTTCTGACCAGTATCAATCACTACGAACAACAATTCTAACAGCCAATCACAAACGAGGACAGATTGTGTGGCTTTGAGCCAATCAGCATCTGAAAACTTCAAACCCTCTGATGATTGGTCACCTGAAATATTCTGCGCACAACTTCGACCAATCAGCACTCAGGAAGAGAGACTTTGATAAAAACTGATGGGGAACAAAGTTACATAATGTTTGTGTACATGACGACCAAATAATGCTTTTGCACTTAAAACTATTTTTATGTAGTTTGTTTTGTATTTTGTTTTAAACTCTGAATCTCAGGTGCGATGATGTCATTTTATGAACATCTTTTTCTCAACACTAGAAAGAGTCAAATCTTTAGTATTTTGGGTTAAAAAGCACTACAAATCTGATGGGTCTCACAAAGCCTTAAATATATTACATTAATCATGTTAATTTCTCTTTAGTTTACAATAGCACTTGTATACGTTTAGTGTGTTTACATTAAAAAATTTTGACGATTAAACTAAATCTCCATTAGGACACAGATGTTTGGACTCTTTTGGACTGTCAAAGATGAAACAGACATTAACACTGAAATGTCTCTGTTGATATTAAACTGATATGATTTACAATTGCTATGCTTGAAATATTTTCTTGGAATATTTTCTTATAAATATCCAAATTATTATACATAAAATATTAAAATATATTTTGATATAAAAAAAATTCACACCTTATTACTATATAATATTCACCCACATATACATACATTATATATACGCACCCACTTATAAATTACATTATATATATATCATTGCGCCGATGTGTTGTTTGCTTTCAATGTAAAATAGACGTTTAAAAGATGTAAATGTTTATGATACACGTAAAAAAACGTGACATCTTAAAGTGTTACTCCTGATAAAATGAAGTCATACAGACTTGTCAAAATGTCACTACGCTGATTTGGATTCGTGATTAATGATTAATGTGATAGGCAGATTAATGATTAATGTGATAGGCAGTTACAAAAGGTATTTGTCGTTGCTTCATAATAACGTTACGGTTGAATCACTGATGGCAGATGAAGTATTCTGATGATGTCTTTCATACTTTTCTGGAACTTGACACTGTTATTTACTTGGCAGTCTATGGGACAGTCACAAGCCTCCCGGTTTTTTGATCCAAAATATCTTAAATTGTGTGTTCCTGAAGATGAACGAAGCTTTTACGGGTTTGGAACGACATGGGGGTAAGTGATTAATGACAAAAACACCAGCTATAAATGTAACATCAACATAAAGACGTCTATCAGATGTTTGTAGCCTACACAGCAGATGCTTTCCAGATGAAGAGAGAAATTGACATGTTCAGAATCAGATTGACATAGTCCCGACACAGTATTGTTCACTGCTGGCTATACTCCTTGCACAAGGGGAATCGGCCGATGTTTACTTCACTTAAGAGCACGGATTTGCGCAAATTGTGCTACACGACTGCCTGCAGTGTCACACACAGACAAAACTTACTACAGAAGTGAAGGGTTATTTAACCGTAATCATCAGATTTGGTTTAATATTGGTATAATATAGGCTTTAATATTTTCATCTAGCCTATAGACCTACTTATATTCAGTGGAGTCAAACACCCTCGGCAGCTGCGATTTTACTCCCTCGAGGGGGTTTGTGCGCTGTATAGGTTAATTTGGGTGTTAATAGTGGAGTCACGTCACATGGTGAGTGTGAACCGCCTCACGTCTTCACACGCGGGCGCGAGCTCGAGCTGACAGCAGCTGTGTTGTGGTTGTGCTCGTCTCCGTCGGCCTGCTGCAATTACTGAGAGCTGAATCTCACGCCACTGGCTTCTCGATAGGTTGCAAATATGGAGTGCCAAATATAGCACGACTGCGTGCTAAAACTGGAGCCGAACTGTGAACTTATTTCACACTAGGCTGAAGGACCACATGAGGTTTCTACGGAGAAAGAGAGGATGGGAAGTTGACTTGGAAATAATAGTCTTGTTTAGCCTATCTTTATTTTAATTAGTTTTAAACTTTTCTAATCTAAAACTTTTCGAGCACCGTCATACATACATACACACACACACACACACACACACACACACACACACATATATATATATGTATGTGTATGTATATATATATATATATATATATGTATATAGTGTATATATATTGTATATGTATACATGATGTGTATGTGTGTATGTGTATGTATATATGTATATATGTGTGTGTATATGTGTATATGTGTATATGTATGTATATGTATGTATATGTATGTATATGTATGTGTGTGTGTGTGTGTGTGTGGGTGTATATATATGTAGTGTATATATATATATATATTATATACATATATTATAAACCTAAACCTAATACAACGGTTTTACATTATGAGTTTTAGCAAAGTCAAACAAGGACGGAAATAAAAATAAGTAATTTTTAAAAAATAAATATGAATTATACTCTCAGTAGACACTTTTATTTTATCTTATTTTGTTGACACCAAGGGTTTTACATTATGAGTTTTACATTTACATTTACATTTAGTCATTTAGCAAATATTAAATTGAATTAAATGCTAATTATATACATTAATGTAGGTTATAAAAAAAAAAAAAACAAAAAAATTAATTAAATAAACAGAATAAAAACATAAATATTAATTAAATATTAAATTGAATTAAATGCTAATTATATACAGTAAAACAAAAATATTATTTACATCAAAGGTTAAATGTCATTGCCAAAATTGTTGTTTTAAAATTATTTTACATCATATAAAAATGTTGACGAAACAAAATAGGTTAATTTTCCGTAAAAACAATAAAGGGCAGATTCAATGACATTAAAATAAATGTTTTCATTTTTTCATCACATTTTCATTGACGCACAGCCACCTACCTCACCTTTAGCGCAACTGTCGTCACTGTCATGTGACGTCCAGCAGAGGGCGTCACGTCTCGAGGGCGGGGATTGAACGTCCTCCTCGCGTTCTCTGATTGGCCAGCAAGGAACCCGACGGGGCGGGGGCGGGTCCTTCGCGGGGTATCTCGCCCTCTGATTGGACAGGCGGATCTAGAGTGACTGGAGCGCAGCGGCGGAGGCGCAGCGGAGAATCACAGCAGCACAAACCCACTGCGCTCATGGCACCAAGGAGAATGGAGACCAAACCAGTCATTACCTGCCTCAAAACACTCCTCATCGTCTATTCCTTCGTGTTCTGGGTGAGTGACCCTCATTCATTAGCGTTTTTGAGCGTTTAATGTTTCTGCGGCATGCTGTGAAGCATTTAAAGTGATTTATTATCATAATAAGGCGTTTGTTGCAATATTGCGCCACTGGAAAACAAGTGCATCTCCATCATGGCAGGGCTGGACCCCTCTGAGGCCATTGGAAGCACGAATATGATTCTGTATGTCACTGATTCTGATAGACAATGTGCATTTCAAGGTAAATCATGCAAAATATTAAAAACGCTGGTTTTTGGTGATGCTGATGGTCATGATGATGTTGGACATTATTCATAATGAATTAATATTAATGTTCAAATAAGGTCATTTGCAGAACATTATTCCTGATGAATTGAATGTTAATGTCCAAAAATGGACATATGCACTAAATTCAAAATTTTTAATTGTATATTAATGTTCAAATATGAGCGTATCCTGGATGTTATTAATTATAATTTAAATATGAATGCCCAAATATGGACATAAGCTGAATTTGATGGATCATGAATTGAAGGTTAATGTCCAAACATTGATATTTACTGAATATAATTGACCAAATCTGAACCCACATACATTTAAATTGTAAATAAAGTATGCATGTCCAAAAATGGACAGCTTCTAGACATTTAAAAGGTTTATTAGGGTTGCAGTGACCTTCATCATGTCATATGAAGTAAAGCTCTGCGTCCTCATTTTGTAGTAATGAACATTATTTTCTCTCTCTTTAAAAAAAAATTTATATAAAAAGCAAACAACTGAGATATCACACCCCCCCTACCGCTCGGTGTGTAATGACAAAAACAAAAATAACACATTTTTTTTTTAGTATTAATAGTAACACGTTATAATATAACTTTCAGAAATGCGTATAAGAAAATTAGGTAACTCTTCATTCACATTTCTTGCATAGACATGAAGTAAGGCTCTCGTTTCAGCATTATCTGAATCCAAAACCACCCATTTAGACAGAAAGAGATGGTCTGACTGACATGTGAAGCATCCAATCACAGTGTGTTTCGTTTTTCTTCTTAGTTAAATATGTGATGCAACAATTAAAGATCAGCTTTACCAGATTTGATGCTACTAACCTGGCAAACTTTGGCAAATCCAATGACCAGACTAAGGCTGAATTTGCATATCTAGGGTACATATTTGTATGTAAGTTGAATCTTCTCAACATTATGTAATGTTTTTAATGACTAATGCAATGTATTGTAAAGTGTTTTCGTAATAGTTTTGTGGGCGAAGAAAGGCAGTAGCCTGAAGAAATGGTTTGTTAAGAATTAGATAAATATTCCATTTTATCATTAATTATTCAAAAGAAATGGGAAAATGGAACAAACTGGCCGAATAATTGAGCACATGTTCTATTTGATGTGATTAGCAAGTGATGAATTACTGTACAATCAACACGATTCATTAAAATCTTCTGCATACCAATCTGACCTCAGATGTCAGTTTAAATCTCATGTGATTTTAACTGAGGATAAAACCAAGTTTATGAATCGAAAAACCCATAGCAATCTAAATATTTGATGATTGTCTGAGGGAATTCTGCATTGACTGATTATATTGCTTTGATTTTTCTTGAATGAGTCCTTTGTGAGATTTTCAGGTTCATAGAAGTGTGCATAGATTGCATAATTCTTTTGGGCTTCAAATGACTCTTCGAATGGTGACTCACATATAGTCAAATTCCAGAACGTGGCTCAAAATTGGCGTATTGCACTCTGTGTGTATCTGTTTGAACCTGTTTTGAGCTGAAGCCGTGTTTCCTCACAGGATTCTGGGCTTCAGATCTCATGTAGATCTCATCTCTAAACACTCGGGGTTTGTGTTAGGTAACTGTCTCCATCACATTTCCTTCTGTGCTCACTGGAGCATCAGTAATGCGGTGTGGCACATTCGCCACCAACCAGCGGCTGTGTAGCTCTCTGTCCATGTGTAATCCCACTCGGTACAGTGATTCAGAGCCTGGCCCAAATCTAGGCCGTCTGGACCGAAACACAGTGTATTTCTACTGTAGACCTCAGAGTAGATGCCATATTTATTTGATAAAAACAATACGTTGAGTTCTGCCTCTCATAGCCTTATTTTCATTCAAGTTAAATATGATTTAAAATGTATAAAACTGTTTAATCAAGAATCAAACTCATAGGAGTGAATTTGCGAAAAATTTTGCAGTTACGCAAGTAGTATTTCAGCGCAAACCCATTTTATTATTTACGAATGACTCAAAACTCTCTCTGCGGTAAATGTCCTGAAATAGCGTGGTTTTAATGAAGTAAGTGTCATTTTATGTTGAGTGCATTGTGTCATTTACGTTAAGTTGTTAAGTTCTGCCTCTCATAGCCTCGTTTCCATTAAAATGAAATCCAAATTGTCTATTATGGTTAAAGTTTGTGCAGTCTGAACCTTTTAATCTAGAATCGAATTCATAGGAAAACAATTTAGCACTTTCGCATGTAGTACATGGCTTGAACCATTATAAACAGACATAAACTGAATTGTGAGATTTCTGATGCACTGAAATAGCATATTTATATTGTGTAATCATCATTTTTCAGCACAAATACGCCTGCTTGTTTTTTATATAATTGTGCAATTTGCAGTCAATTTTGGGGGTTTAAAAGAGACATATATGTACATTTCCTCATTATAGCATCAAATGTCTAAAGTATGATCTAAAATCCATTATGACTAAAATTTGAACTGTTTAATGGAGAATCAAACTCACAGGAGCGAATTCGCTACAAAATTCAGCACTTTCGCAAGTAGTATTTCTGCGCAAACCCTTGTCTCTTTTTTAAAAAAACTCACAAATCAGTTTACCTCTGCATTAAATGCAGTAAAATAACATACTTTTACTAAGAAATTGTACTTTTTTTTAGCACGAAAATGCGTCCTTATTTTCATGTTGTATAATTGCACGATTTGGCTGAGGCATTAATTTTTTTGTTAAAAATAGACATTTAGGCTTTATACATTTCCTAGTAATTATGGAAGCAGTAATTCATCAAATGATGGAGAAGGGTGATATCTCAAATATATATTTGGATATTATTTTTATGCAAATATTTCAATGCACTTTGGCTTTTTAAAGAGACGAATCTGGTGCAACCAAAACAAATGCTATGTAATTGCTCTATTTGGCTAAAGAAATCTTTTTAGACTTTTTACTGTACATTTCCTGATAATTATGGCAGCTGTAATTCATCAAATGAGTTATCTGGAATATATATGAAACCAGATACCTTGTGCATTTAAGCACACTTTGAGTATCTAACCAAACGATACTGATTTGTCTGTTTTAATACTCAAAACAGACGAATCAGTATCGTTTGGTTAGATGTTTTGGCTGGTTGTTTGATTCACTTGTGTTTGTTGTAGTTTTTTGTATTTGTTGTACTTTTATCCAAAGCAACTTGTGGCTATAATTGAATGGGTACATTTCATTATGTTCATTCTTTCAAATAATGTTAAAATGGAGTAATTATGCAATTTAAAAGAACATTTGAAAACATTTCAGGTGAGCAGTTTCTGCGTTCTGCATTCAGCAGAACAGCTGAACACAAATGTTACAAATGAGCTTTGAAATTCATGTTGTGTTGAAAGAGGGAGCGAGCGAGGGCATAATTGAAGCGAGATGTGAACATAGAGGAAATTAGATAGAGAGCATGTGAGTGACGAATGAAAATGGAGTTGGTGTCATTTCTCCGTTCACCCATCAGCTGTTCTGGACCTGTTGGGTTCATTCTGTTCGTCTGAACACAGACAGACGGAGGACTGTGTGTCCTGCTGCTGTTGTTGACCCTCACAAACACATTCACACTCTGTTCTCCCAGAGGCAGATGGGAACAGATCAACTAGCCTGAGAAAAGACAGGCTGATAGGCCTGTTGCTTTGAACGAAATAACTAGTGCATTTCACACCCGGCCAGTTTAGATTGTATTTCACATGTTAACATGCTGCTATTTTTGGAGAAGATCTAACACCTTGAGTTAACCAGACATGACGCAACACGTTTCCAGCGTCAAGTCATTTTTATGTCATCACTGAAAGCAAAACTGCTTTAAAGTGGCACAGCAAATCATAACATGTTTGATGGTAATGTTACGTTCACGTCATGTTGGAATTAACGTAATTGCTAGTTTCAAACTAGTCAAAATCATGATTACAAGTTGAAAGGCTTTCGGGCTTTAGGTTCACAAGTTAAGTAGTTATTGGCTAACTCTACGTATTCCTGTTTTATATGTTGTTTCATTATAGGCAACATCATGTGGTGTGTTTTCTTGGTGTATTTATTATGTGAAGTTGGAATTCGGACCAAACTGATTTTTATGTGTGCGGAACTTGCAATTAACAACAAAACCACAAATTGGTGTCACTTGTTGCTATAAACTGTATTTAGTGGTGTACTCTGTTAAAAACAATAAAAGGTTAAGGTTCTTCATTGGCATTTATGGTTCAGCGAAGAACATTTAAAGTGCCCCTATTCTGGGTTATGAAAATGTGCATATTTTGGTTTTGGGAGTCCCCAACAACAGGTTGACATGCATGCAAGGTCAAAAAACACGTTCATTGTCTTATAATATGCATTTATTTTTTATCTTACTTTCTCTTATAAAGCAGTGTTTGTGATCTTACTTGCTCAATGACTCCCAAACGATTCGCTCAATGATTCAGCTTTAAAAATTTTTTCAAGCCCCTCCTATGAATGATGCTAATCTGCAGTGATTGGTCCAATTGGGTCTCATTTTCATTTAATCTTTTTGCCTGCAATGCATGATAAAGCAGCGTTGTATATTTATTTGCAGCCGTCGCGGCTATAATGCTTCACTGACGAGCCACTTCTTCTGCTTTTGTCGTGGTACTGCGGGGTAACACCAGCAACATGCCTGTGGACACTGCAGACTAGTGGTTTCCACGTGTACTGCACATCGACGCGGACAGCAACGCAGAAGTATAAATGAAAACTGATGCATAGCCTAGGGTCCGACGCAGAAGTATAAATCAGCCTTTTACATTTCAGATTTTGCTTTTCTACTGGAGTCTGCACGAAAATTAATTAAAACATTTTCTAATCCCTGGTTTAAACACTGATATTATCTAGAGATACAGAAAAAAACTCAAGTAAAGTGAAGTGATGTGACATACAGCCAAGTATGGTGACCCATACTCAGAATTGGTGCTCTGCATTTAACCCATCCAAAGTGCGCACACACAGCAGTGAACACACACACACACTGTGAACACACACCCGGAGCAGTGGGCGCCATTTATTCTGCGGCGCCCGGGGAGCAGTTGGGGGTTCGGTGCCTTGCTCAAGGGCACCTCAGTCGTGGTATTGCCGGCCCGAGACTCGAACCCACAACCTTAGGGTTAGTAGACAAACTCTCTAACCATTAGGCCACGACTTCCCACAATCAAATGTCTAATGATGCAATGTATTGATGTAACGCTTAAGATATTGATTGTTGTTGCTTAAGATATGTGTTCCCCTTAAGAGAAACCTGTATCTCTAGATCTTAAATTAGCATCAGGATTGCAGTACATTCATTCAGTTCAGATTTCAATGCAGTAGACATTATTAAAGCTTAGGATGTAAGGTAACACCTCATGCCACCTTTCCTCTATGTACGTTTGATAGAGAAAGACCCCGTGATAATAAGAATGCCTTGTTTTTCCCTGAAAACTTGGCAAATTCCCAAAGTATACTAATAATTGCTAAAGATAGATCATTGGCAAGTTTGCTGCAATAAATGCTCTTTATTGAATCACGCAGAGCTGAATCTTGGGTAGCTTTTTATTGACAAGTCAGCTTGATTGATTGAGCGTGTAATGTGTTCCCGTAGGTTTCATCAGCTCGGGATGTGACTGTATGACTTTGCAGTGTCTGTGTAACTGATACATACCAATGGCATGTGTCTATGTGTGATCCCAGAGTTCCCAGCATCTTAAAATAGCTAGCCTATAGGACACATAACAAGCAATGGGAGTCCTGTTCTTATTCTTACTAAACTCTCTCTGGCAATTAAAGGAAGCATATAAAATGGATCAATACATGGATCAATCAAATGTCTAATGATACAATGTATTGATGTTACGCTTAAGATATCGACTGTTGTTGTGTCATAAGATTACTGGTCTTATGTGTGACTTGATTTTTGTCTAATTATTTATTTTTCTTTATTATTATTTAAAAAAAGGCTAGGCCTATTTTTTTGGGGTACATGATGTGGAAATGAAGTGTTCATGTTATATGTTTCAGTTGTAATTGTGAGTAAATAAAAATGTAGCTGTTTGGGTAAATAAGGTACATAATATCATGATATCGATATATAGATTTATATACTCCTGAATTGAATCGTATCATAGAATTTTTTGAGGTATCAGCAAATATCATATTGCTGGGCATGTGAATTGATATCATGTTGTATTGTGATAAACTGTCTGATTTACATGCTATATATATATATAACTATTCAAATTCTAGCATAATTTAAGCTAACAGATGCTTTGTTACTGTATAGATTTGAAAAAAACTAAACTTTTTTTTGGTTTGCAAAAGTTAGTGTGTAAAATATGATAGCATTGTAGTTATATATGAACTTATAAAATAAAATGTGTTTAGCAAACATTTGCAGTGTTTAAATCCGAGTAAGTTACCGTATACCTGCAAAATGTTAGCGTCGCCATTGTTTTTCTCTGTTGAACTGGAAAATGGAAATGAATAAAACCAGTTTACCAAGCATTTGCAGAGTGTAAAGTTTCTTTGTGTATTTCATGAAATATCCAAAGAAACTTTAGATGCCTCAGGTTTGTGCTAGTTCATGTTGTTTTGTGTCGTAAATTAAAGGACAGTGCTAGTCAAATCAAAGATGTGCTGTAATTGAGTAAAATTGGTATCAACTACCGTGTCACCTTTAAGTTAGATGTGTTTATATTGTCAGAAAGGAAATTATACTGTTGATATGATATGCAAGTAATTAAAGGGTGCTACTGGACCTATTTGGCCAACAAGTAATAATTGGTGCCACTTGGAGATTCCTGGGTCGCCCTTCTCTTGAGTAATTTTGCTCTGTGTTATTAGCACTGGCAGTCTTGTTCATTACAAGCAGACAATTATGGGCTCATCTGGTCTGGTTAACCCAGTAGCCTTTGGTGTTATTATGGAAATGAGTGTCAAGCACCACAGCGCCGCTGATATATTCTGTCTTGTGTGTGTGGAGGCGTTGATGCTTAGCGACGATTCTCTGTTTGTTTCTCCTTAAGCTTGTTAATATTTTATCTTGTGTTTTCTTTTCCGTGTTATTGTTCCCTTTGGAGGGCAGAGGTGGAGTGATCAAACAGAGATTTATTCAGATAGAACTTCACCATCCAATTGGAAGGAACTGGGAAATTGAACTGAGATCTGATTGGTTCTGAGTGACTTTGTTGGGAAGGAAATTTGATTGAGGATTGCAAAGGCCAAATATCCCATTGCTGATTTGGAGTTAATGTGAGCAATGCACACATTGATTCTGAAAAGTGTGAGTGTCCTGCTGTAACGTCCCGTTAGTGTGGGTGTCATGGGTTTGGCATTGTGTTGAGGGCATTTAGTGGTGGATGAGATCTTTTTTTAGGTTAATCCTTGTCTGGATGTCTGAACTATACAGTCTGATTATGTGTGAGTGGATGGGAAATCATAACTGTTAAATGTTGCTCCTGTCAACCTACCAAGAAATCAAATGTGTCCTTCAGCAAGGACGCATTAAATTGTCCAAAAGTGATAGTAAAAGAAATATGGTTGAATGTTACAAAAGCCCTTTTGAACTTTCTATTTATTAAGGAATCATATTAAGCAGCACAACTGTTTTCAACATTGCTAATAATCAGAAATGTTTCTTGAGCAGCAAATCGGCATATTTGAATATTTTCTGAAGGATCACGTGACACTGTAGACTGAAGTAATGATGCTGAAAATTCAGCTTTGGAATAAATTACATTTTAAATGATATGCAATAGAAAACAGCTATTTGGAAAGTCTCTCTCGTCTGCATTCTTGGAATATTCCCAATTAGTTCCCTGCTGTGGAATTTAAAGATGACTGAAATTGCTGTCTTAAGGTCCTGGAATGACACCGTGAACAGTTTTTCACAGGCCTGCTAATGAAAGAGATGCTATTATTAGCTTGAGTCGTGGTGCTAGATGCTTGTGTTTGCTTTGTTTTGACATGGTGATCTTAGGTATGCTCGGTCATAAGTTATCAGCACGTAGCACAGGTTTCCTTTTTTGTGCAGAAATCATTTTTAACTTTAAAATTATTGATTTTTATATTAGTTATGTTGTGTAACTTTAAGCATGCTAGGAACTCCTGAGTTGTAGACTAGCTGTTAGCATGCGTGTTCTGACATGTCGAGGCTTTTGAGTCTATTTCCTCATCCTGGATTTAATCTAGATTCTTATAATTTCTGATGAATTGTGAGCAGCGCTAGCCTGTAAAAACACAATGCTAGTGTGTTAAGGGTGCCTAACAGAGCATTATGCTATTGCTAAGGTTTTTAGTACATTGCTAAGCAGGTGCTAGTGTTTTTGACGGTTGCTAAGTGGTTGCTTACTGGTCAAAGCCTAAAAGAGACCAACTAATCCAGCTGTTCTTGTTTCAAGCATAAATTGAACAAAAGTTTGTGAACCAATTTGCTAATGACACTTTCTCTTGTGATTATTGAAGTTCCCTTTTACATACTTAAAAAATAAATGCTTATTACAAAAATAATATACTTTAAAATTTTTATAATTTTTGACATACTTAAATAGGACTTAAGTACATCTTTATTCATAATTTCATAATTACTTCTGTTGCTTTGAAATATGGTTGAAGTGTACTGAAGTGTGTAAATAAATAGTCATTATAGTATACTATTTTTTTTAAGTACACTTAAGTGGCTTTTTGTTTCAATAATATGATCTGCGAGTTTTTTTTGTTTAATGTAGGCTACTTTTAAGCTTTGAAGTACACTACAAATGCACAATCAATACATTTTTTCCTTGTTGCTAGGGTGTTTCTGAATGGCTGCTAAGGTGTTGGGTGGTTGCTACGTGGTTGTTTACCGCCCAAAGCCAAAAAGAGACTAACTGCTCCCATTGTTGTTCTTGTTTCAAGTATAAATCAAACAAAAATTTGAGGCAATTTGCTAATGAATAATTTGAATTAAATAAAAACAGACACAAAATACCAATCCAAGAAAAAAAAAAACATAAAAATATATACTTAGGTGCAAACTGAATGTAATGTTTTCAGACACTGAATTGTGTTATTTGCAATTATTTGAAAACATGTAATAGTTTAAATTTATATTAAATGCAATCATTTGGACTTTAAAGTACTTTTGACACAGTAAGTAATTTGATAATTAATTCTATTGTCTTTAAAATGTTTAAAAGTGTACTACCAAATGTAGTGACTGTGTACTTATGAGTGTACTTAATAAACAAGTCATTATAATATAGCCTAACTCTTTTTAGTACACTCAAGTGGCCTTTTGTTTCAGTAATACTATCTACAAGTACAGTTTTTAAAAAATAAAAATAGTTTTAAGATTTGCACATTCATTGCAGTTAAGTGTACTTCTTTTTTTTAATACTTTTGGGAAACGCAGCCCTGTTTGAATGCACAGAAGTGAGTGAACACTCTCTGTGATGGATTGGTTCTGTCTTGCGACATTTGCGTGTGTTCAAATGAGCAGGAAAATAGTTCTATCCTACACAATTATTTACTAACATGAGTTATTCGTCCAATTCAATGCATTATTTTTTTGTTAAATAAACAAAATCTCTGGTAAATAAAACACACCTTAGTATCGATATTTTTTGTTTGCGTATCAATACTTTTGATACTCTCATCAGTATCGATACTTTGGATCGATACGCCCATCACTACACAGATGCACTCTGGGAATACCAGTTGAGGGCCAAAATTCACTGTCTTTTATTTAGAAAAGAGCTATTTGTCTCTGTCTGTTTTTGCTTTAATTTTCCACCATTTCTCTGTTTTATGTATCCATAAATCCATCTGTCGTTTCCCGCTAACCACCAAATACACAGTCAATTTAGTCCTGGACAGATCGCTCTGATTTAAGGCCCCGGCGGCCTCCATTTCCCCGTCAGTTGACTCTGAATAATGAGATGGACCTTTCTGCCCGCGAGACGGTGTCATAGAGATGCTGACTCTCGCTGGCCGTTTTCCGCCGACTTTGATTGAACATTTCTCGGAAACGGAGTTGGAGAGAATGAGGCTGAAAGGCCAGTGCCACTGACATCTGTAGATGGCCATTAAACGTGCGGCGGCCCGTCTAACCCACCCTCTCAGAACAAACAGCACTTATCGACGTGCCGCAGTGGATCACGATGATGTACGGCACTCTAATGGCCAAGAGAGAGAGAGAGAGAAAGAGCAATGGAGTGGAAGACAAGGGAAAATTACCGGCTCAATCTGAGCTGACACAATTTAAGACCGGGTATGACAACAGCCTTAGGAAGAAGGGAAGAAAAACAAGCTGAATAAAGAGCCGGGATTTTATTTTCCTTTATGCATTGTTAATCTTTTGGGGTTTAAAATTGAGCACTGCACTGTTTCTCGTGCACTGGAAAGATGTGAGACTGCACTATATAGGGAAGGTGAGCGAAAATGAGTGACTTTGATGACAACTACTGTGCATGAAAGAGGATTTCAAACAGGGCGGCAGAAGTGGTTCACAAAATGTTTCTTTTTTATTGTTATTTAATAAAAAATGTTTTCAAACAGGTTTGCTGTTCAGAATTTTTTTTTTTTTTTTACTTTAATCTTGTTATTTAATAAACGATTTTTCAAACAAGCAGATTTACAAAATGTATTTTTTATTTATTAATGTATTCATTAATGAAAGGGGTTTTCAAACAATAGGTGGCAACAACATTTTTTTTCATTGTTATTTAATAAAAAGTGTTTTCAAATAGGGGTTCAAAAGGGAACCACTTTTTTTATATTGTTTTTAATGAAAGGGTTTTTCTAACATATATGAACTTTTTTTGTGTGCATAAAAAGGGTTAAGTATATATATATATATATATATATATATATATATATATATATATATATATATATATATATATATATATATATATATATATATATATTATTTTAATAAAAGGGTGCCCGCAAGTCTGGAGTAACTTACAAATGAGCTTAGTTTTTAACAGTTAAAAAAAAAAAAAAAAAAACATATAGATATATATATTTTTCTAAGAAAAACTAAATAACAGTTAAGACACATCTGATGAAATGCTTCAATATGGTAAAGATGGCAATCTGCGGATCTTTTCTCATAGATGGACGTCATGCAGGAAGTGTCAGACTGTGTGATTTGTTGTTCTGGGGTTTCTCTGTGTTTGTTGTCCTGGGGCCCCTGTGTGACCAGATGCTTTTCCCAGCTTGACCGTATGAGAGAAAGTGCCACAGCAGCAAACTGTGATGTGATGCTCAGCTGTGTCCTGTGAGAACACAAAGAGTGTGTGTGTGTGTGTGTGTGTGTGTGTGTGTGTGTGTGTGTGTGTGTGTGTGTGTGTGTGTGTGTGTGTGTGTGTGTGTGTGTGTGTGTGTGTGTGTGTGTGTGTGTGTGAGAGAGTCACGTAAAGGACTAGCATGAGTGTGGTGTCACCTGTTGTTTGGTGTGCATGCCGTTCACGTGTCAGATTCTCACAGCCTGTTGATAGTGGGGGGGGGGAAGAATCTTGTATCAGCCAGACATCTAGGAGTCAGAGAGGAAGATGTCAGCAGTGCTTCACACACTATGTACTGTAACTTACACTGCGTAATGAGAACGGCATATCGAAAATATCACCTAATGTGCTTTTGAAATTGTTTATTTTTGGTAGTCCTGATATTAATGTTGTTGTTTACATTTTATTTATTTATTTAGTTAGTTTATTTAGAAAGTTATGGTCCTGCTTTTTTTAATTCATTAATTACATTTAAATTTAATTAAATGTATTGATTTATGTCCCCTTGGTTTTATTTCTATTTAGTTATTTTGCTATTTATAAACCGACTGATTTCATTTTATTGATTTTTTTATGATTCTTAATTCTTGTGAAAATCTCTTTATTTTAGTTTTATTTATTCATATACTGTATTTATTTGTTTGATTGATTGATTTTAATTAGTTATTTATGATCCCACTGATTTTATTTTTTGTTTGTTTATTTATAATCGTCTTAATTTTATATATTTATTTAGTTGGCTATGATCCCCGTCATATATTTGTTTATGACTCCCCCCCATTTTTTAACTTATATTTATTTATGATCCCCTTTGTTTTATTTTTTAGTTAGTCGTTTATTATTTCATTATTTTTTTATTTATATATTATTAGATTTTAACTAATTTATTTAATGAGTTATGATCTCCTTAATAATTACTTTATTTATGATCCATTTGATTGATTTATGATCCCATTGATTTTAGTTTTAATATGCATTTAAGATCCTCTTGATTTTATTTATTTATGTATGATCCTCTTGTAATTTTAATGTATTTGTACCTTTATGTACCTTTTTTTTTTCGTAAAACCCAGTTTGAAAAACCCTGAAATAAACTACTTATTTGTCAAAACTGTAAAAGACTATATTAAATTATTTGTGCGTCACATAATTAATATTCTTAAGCTTAGTCTTCACCATTTTGTGACGTCTGCTCTTCCTCTGTTTTTCACAGCCACTTTTTAAAAGTGAAGACATTAAATACAAAAGCATGAAAGTGATTATTTACAAAAAGCACACATCTATGGGATGTGAGATATGAGGTATTGTTTAAATGAGGACAGGCCTCACAGGAGCTGGACGTGGACGTCTGTTTGTTTTGGCATTGATGGGTGGATTGAGATTACAGCGGGTTTTGGGATTCCTGTTGCCATGGATACAGATTTCTCCTTCAGCTGGACTACAGCGGAGAAGATTTGTTGTGCTCAACCATCTCTGTGTAGAAACATAGTGAAATGTACAGCAGTGTACAGTTCCTGCTGGCTCTAGTTGATTGTGGCTGTTTGTGGGAACGTCCTGCAGTGAAGGACGAATCTGATATTTTGATTGCAGTGAATTAATGTTCTGATGTTTTGGGCTCAATAGTTAAAACAATTTGAGGGTCGGTGATTTTAACATTAATAGTGTGTAGAAAAAAGCTGTCATCTTAATAGAAAGAAAAAATAAAAGTAAAAACTAATCACAAATATTAAATTATATTTACTAATTATAATTAGTTTTCCCTTTTTCAAAATCTTTTTTTTTTATATTATATTATTTTATTTTAGAACCATGTTGTTATTTTAATACCACACTAAATATTTTTTAGTTATTTGGGCTGTGTGATTACAACAGTTTGGGGTCAGTGATTTTAATAGTCTGAAATTCTATTCTATTCTATTTTATTCTATTCTATTCTGTTGTTATTTTATTTTTCAACCTTTTTTACACTACGTTTTGAACCCATATTCCCAGTTAAAAAAAACAACAACTTAATATTGTTTTATTAAAAACCCTGATATTTATTTTTATATCATTACTTTTTTGTTTTTTTTTTGGACCCCAATTTTAAACTTCTTCACATTTAACTCTTTGAAGCGTATCAGTTGCACTCACATTATTAGACTTCAGCTGTTGGGGGTCAGTGGTTGAGCTGTGGCTTTAATTTATTTTATTTTATTTTTATAAATAAAATTTATTTATTTTGCCTTTGTGATTTACTTATTTATTTATGATCCCCCATACCCCAATTTAAAACCCCCTCACTAATTTCATTTTATTTCAAACCACAGATGAGAAGGATGCAGAGCCTGTAACTGTTCTGGTGCTAACTCTCTCTCTCTCACACACACACACACACACACACACACACACACACACACACACTTGTTCCCTTTGAGCAGATTCAAGGCCACAGAACAACAGTGGCTTTGATCAGGCATTTGAAATGCAAAGAGCAGTATGGTTTTTCTCCTGCACTCTCTTGTTTCCTCTCGCGTCCTCTTTTCATCAAAATGTCTCTCTCTCTCTCTCTCTCTCTCTCTCTCACGCTTCTCTGTCTGCGGTTTGAGTCGCACTCACTCTAGACACAGAGAAATGGAGAACAGCTACTTCCTGTTTGCAGCAGCATCCCTCTCTCTCTGATTTGATTAGCTTGATGGGTAAAATGTTGTGAATATGCATCAGTTAATCTGAGGCGTTGATGTGTTTCCTTCTCTCCTGAGGTTTGTTTCCCCTGTAATTTGAATTCAGTCCGAAGTAAAAATTAACGTTTACTTACCAGTTTGATTAGTAAGCAGATATTTGGGCATTTTAACCTGCTAATTAATATGAATATTTATATTTGAACTAGCATTTCAGACTTCATGATTTAAATGTGGTTTAAACTGTTGACTTACTTGGTGGAAAAAAAAAGATCTACGTTTCAAGATATTCTTATTATGAAAATGTATAAGTAGGGATGCACGATATATTGGCCACCATATCGGTATCAACTGATAAATACTAAATTTTTCTGTCATCGGTATCGGCCCTATAAGAAAATTTGGCCGATATCTTAAATGCAATAAATAATGCATCATTTCCTTCAGAAACACTTGACTTGAGATGACTTGTTTTCATTATTTATGCATTATTTAATTTTTTTTTAAGACTTTTTTATGATGAAATTTGGTAATGGGAGAGTAAAATTTTTTTTAAAATGTACACTGTTCAAACTAGGCTGCTTTGGGATGTGGGTTTTAAACTGATTTTTTGTAATCAGGCTCTCAAAAAAGTATATAAAAATTTGGATCTAGATTTATCGGCCAACATATCAGTTATCTGCATTCAAATAATAAAAATTATCGGTTATCATTATTGACAAAATTTTCATATCGGTGCATCCCTATGTATAAAACTATTTCATCTTTTTAAATATTAGATGATATTGATTGAATAAAAAAATGTTTTTTGTTTTATGTAGTTTATTTCAGAAAAACAGAACAATTATATACCCCCAACCCTCCACTCTGTTTCCATTTAAAGATGTGTGAATTTAAATTAAGGAAATTCTGAAGATAATACTTTTTTTTTATGTTATTTTTGTTGTTCATAAGAAATGTATAAAATAAATCAAAAAATATTATAAAAAAATATATATAATATTCATAATAAACATAAAAAAAAATATAAAAAAGATTTAAAATAAAAAAAAAAAAATAAAATATAATTCTTTCTTTTTCATATAAAAATACAAAAAAAAAAAAAAAAAATATAAAACATAACTCTTTGCTTTTTTTTTTTTTCATATAAAATGTTGTATTTTTTTTGTGAATACAAAAATATATTATGCAGAAAGATATATAGAAAATTTTATTAAAAACAAATTACAATTAATTTACATATTTAAAAATTGTAATAAAATGTAGTTGGATTTATTGAGCATATATTATAATACAATTTCCTAGTTGTTTATTTGTTTCCTTATTTACTTCTCATGAGTGTTTTTATTGTCTTTTTTCATGTATAATTTCATAATTTCTGTTGTATAAAGTATTAGAAAGCGAAGGGAAATCATAAAATGAGCTAAAACTGCTTACTGAATTGGTTACTGTTACAGTACTAGTTACTGTAAATGTTGTTGTAAATAGTCATTGTTCATGTAAAAAAACAACAATATTTTAAAAGTGGAAGTTTTAACCACTGCGTAAAGTGAATTCTCACTCCATTTGCTGATTTATACCAGCCGTTGCTCTCTGATTCTTAATATTTACAGAAAAAATGCATATTTGATAACTCCACAGGAAAGCATAGAATTTACGTGTCATTGAAACGTTGCCATGGCACCCACTTCTTCTGCTGTCATGGAGCATTTTCCTCTGACGAGAGCTGTAATAGATTCTTTCTCTTTTTTATTTAAGCTCTAAATTGTCTATAACTCAAGAGGCGTCGCTGACATATCAAAGACGAACGCTGCCAGGCCGCATCAATTTGAGATTCATTTGAAGAAATGAACGCTTCACATTGCGTTAGAAGACAAATGTGTGTGTCAGGGGACAGAAAGCGTCTCCTAAACTTACACAATAAAAAACACTCAGATCATATCCAATATAATATCTTCTCTTTTAAAATAAAAAAAAAAACCAAATAAATACAAAAAAATTATATATATATATATATATATATATATATATATATATATATATATATATATTATATATTATATATAGATATATATATATCCTAGCAACACCATGGTCATTGGTTTGATTCGCAGGGAATACATGAACTGATAAAACCTCTGAAAGAAAGTGCATTAGTAGTTTTGAAAGTTTGGTGAAGTGGTCTCAAAGGTTTTCTTGGGTAACAGGGTTTTATGCATCTTTATTTAACAGACTGCTGGCTAAGACAGACAGACAGACAGAGAGAGAGAGAGAGAGAGAGAGAGAGAGAGAGGATAACAGACGTACTGATGAATAATTTATATTCTTCTGCTCGATAAAACATTTTCTTCTGCCAGCCCTCACAAGGAAAACACAAGTTCCGGTCCTCTGTGTAGTTTTGCGTCATGATGTGTATAAAGTGGATGGCTGGTCATTTCTCTCGCTTTGTTTCTGTTCTTTTGCATTGTTGCGTTGCATTGTCTCCAGAACATCCAGGTGAATCTCACCAAATGGCAAATTTTCCATCCTAAAAACTCAGAAGAAAGCTATGAAAAGTTATGTAATTAATTATATTTTGTTTAAAGAAAATGTAAAAAAAATTTTTTTGGATAAATTTAGGTAATTAGGTAGGTAATTACAATGATATTTTTATTTTACATTATGGTAATGATGGTATTTATTTGTTTGTTTGTGTTATAACAATTATATTTTATTTTTGCATTATGTTAATGATATTTATTAATTTATTTATTTGCCTTATGTAATTAGCATGATATTTTTTGTTGCATTATGGTAATGATGGTTTATTTGCGTTATGGTATTTAAGATGATGTTTTGCATTATAGTTATTTGTTTAATTATTTGCATTATGATAATTAGAATGATTTGTTTCTATTGTGATGATGACATTTAATTAATCACTTATTTATTTAGAAAGATTTGTTTATTATTTTTGCATTATGGTAATTATGATATTTAATTATTTATTTATTCACATCATGATCATAAAAAAATATTTTATTTTTGCATTGTGGTAATGGTGGTATTATTCATTAATTTATTATGGTACATAACATTTTTGCATTATGATAATATGATATTTATTTACTTGCATTATGAAAATTACAATTAATTTATTAAGGCAGAAATTATTATGCAGTATATCACTGCATAATATTTAAAGAAAAATTTGACCTGGAGGTCTTTTTGCAAGAATCCCTCATCTACAGCGTTAAAATAAATTGTCTGTAAAAATAAAAATGGAAAATGTCTGTCAAAGAGAAACGTTAATGGCCCTTTCTATCTCCTTGTATCATCTTTCTTAAGGGATTTTAAAGTTCTTCGCACTTTACACTTTAGTTCCTGAAAGTTAAGAGTGGTTTCTTCCTCTCTGATGAGTCACACCATCTGTGCACTTTCTCCTTCTCTCAGTGTGAGATGGAGTCGGGATGTTGTGTCCTCCGTGCGGTGGTGGACATGGTATGAATGACAACATGGTGCTACCATTGAGCTTAGGATGGATAAAGCAAAGTATTGCCTTGTTAGCTTAGAAAAATGCTAACGACAAAAAGTGCTACGGTGGTATAATTGCGCTGCCAGATTTCAATTCTATTGTACTTTGTGGTTTTAGCATAGTGTATGTTTTGAAAAAAGTATTGTAAAATGGTATTACTATGGTACAGTTTAAAAAAGCTCAATGCAATTACAAATGATTTCAGTCAATACTAAAGTCTGTGGTGTATTTTTGTTGCATTTCCATGCTGCTTTTTGGTACTTATGACAACATATGTTTAGTTAGAATGCTGCCTATGTAGGTGACAGTGCACCAAGGCAGCTCACTAGGTTTGAGTTAGCTTGTGCTGCTACAGCTCTTCACACCATCATTAGCACATCCGTAAGAGCGATGACTCCTTCAAAGGTGGCAAAATGATGGGATCACACTACTGAGTGGGATGTGGGTTCACTTGTTCATGGCCGTTTCTGTGGGAAGCATCATGTGCGCTTGCTATTGCTCATCTCGAAAGCGTGGATGTTAGTCATTCAGACATGATTTTGCTGATGATTACATGCAGAAGTGTCCTGGACGTGTTTATCTGGGCTCAGGTCATTATGTTATGCATTTTTTATGTTGTGTTATTTTTGTGCGAGATGAAACGTGTTTAGATTCATACTACTTTTTTATTTCATAAGAAGAGATAAACGTTCTGTGTCTCTGTTAGGGTGGTCATGTAACATTAGATCCTCTATTACGTGACACCCCACCACTCCTCAGTGAGTCCAGCGTTTCATAGAACCTTCTAGTGATGAATAAATACACCGGCACCCTCTTCTGGTCAACACACTAAACCCACATTTGAACATTTGTTTGTGGTGCATATTTGTGTGAATAAACTAAAAACTGCCTGTTATAAAATAAAGGAAAAAACATTAAATACATTTACTGAGGTCTTTGCTTTGAGTAAGTAAATAAAATCTGGAATAGATACTATTATCATTATTAGTAGTAGTAGTGTTAGTATTAGTATTATCTGTAATTTGGAATTTATATGTGTTTATATTCAAGATTTGCTTCTCATTCTGTTATAAAAAAAAAAAGCTTGTTTATTTAACCTGTTAACTGTCACCCCATCCCGTATACGGGACACCTACGTTTACTTCACTAAATCCTTATCTAATCATGACAAAATATGTATCGTTGGAAAAGGTCTAAGATTCCTAAATAGTATTTTTATATCAATGTTTTCAGTTGTTAAAAAGTATGTAGGAATTACTAAAATCTATTAGATTAACAATATGTAATGACATAAAGTACACCCTCAAAAATCTACATCACAACAGGAGTTAACCTTGATTACCTTGTCAAAAAAAAAGTCTTCTTCGTTGCCTTTTTGACTATCACACTTGATAAATAATCCTAGAAATGAAACAAGAGACTGAAAATGTAAACAGCTCATAGGCAAATTCATTTATTTTAAACCCCTTTTAAAATCAGACATTTAATGTACCACCCGTTTTATGGACCCCCCTCATATCTGTTATACAATGTTTTATTGGCAGTTTATAAAAATTTTAGTTTGTAGTAAGTGCATGCTTTTGTCAATTCTATAGTTTTTAAACTATTTGATTTGTATTACTTTGTAATTTTCAGTTAAGGGTTAAACTGAAAATTTTTTTTTTTTTTTTTAACTTATTTCTGTTTTTTTTTTTTTTTTTTAATTACATTTTTAATCCCAATTAACTATAAACCTGCTAATTTGTGCGTTTAGATAAATTCTTTCCAATAAGTATGTTTTATTGGTAGCAAATATCATAGAAATTACTAGTTTGGGTTATAAATAATCAGAATGGTTTTGACTTTCTCTAAAATCCTGCTGGCACATAAATATGTAAGGACATCATATTGGGTCCCGTAACATCTCTCGGATACAAAACCGTCCAACAAAACCTTGTACGTCTCATTATCGCTTTTAGGGACATAGTAATTATTATTATCCAATATTTTGGTTTGAAATCGCCACTATTTAAAAAGATTTTATTTTCATTTGTATATATTATTATAGTAGTTTATTAATGTTTTGAATTAGCTTTTGTCTATAAATTTTCAAACTATTGTATATATTATTATAGTAGTTTATTAATGTTTTGAATTAGCTTTTGTTTCTATATTGGCAGTTTAGGTTTTAATTTAAGTTTTAGTAATTTTATGCTTTTGTCAATTCTAGTAGTTTTTAAACTATTTATATTTTTATTATTTTAGTAATTTTCATTTAAGTTTAAGGGTTTTCATCTAAAATTTATATTTTATTTTCATATACAGACTTTTTAGTTAAAAATAACAACACCCACAATAAGAAATCAATTTTTAATTTTAGTTAACTATAACAACACTGCTAATAAGAAATTAGTAAATTATTCAAATTAGTATTGTCCACTAGATGGTAGCAAAGGTGTACAAGTACGTACTAGAGGGGTTAACCATTAAAAGTTGTGTTTTTTGTCTTTCTCTGTAGATCACGGGGACGATCCTGCTGGCCGTGGGATTATGGGGGAAGTTCATTTTGGGTCCGTACATCTCTCTGATCGCTGAAAACTCCACCAATGCTCCCTACGTGCTCATCGGGACAGGGACCACAATCATTGTGTTTGGCCCATCATATGACACCCCAAAAAAGACACCTCTCAAGTATCACATGTTCTTTCTCTCTCTATTGAGTTTAGCTTCAATAAGAGCATTTTACATCATATGACACCCCAAAACAGACAGCTATCATGTCTCTCTCGCTCTTTCTGTCTCTAGTATGCCATGTTCCTGTCTCTGGTGTTCCTGGCAGAGCTGGTCGCTGGCATCTCGGGCCTCTGTCTTCCTTCTACGACATGAGACGAGACACACAACACACACCTCCGGACCTCCACCCATGATAACCCATAACACATATCATACATCTCCCACATGCACCACAATAGTATTGCTTGTTCTGGTGACATCTAACATATAAATTTTTTCTCAGATCAATGAGGACGTACAACGAGGCCGTTGAGAACTACAATGCCCAGTCAGATCAAAGGCACCTTTCTGAGGACGTACAACGAGGCCGTTGAGAACTACAATGCCCAGGATGAGAGGAGCATTGCCGTGGACAACGTCCAAAAAAGTGTATGTTCAAACGGTTGTTAACATCAGTAATGATTTGCATTAAATATTAGAAAATCTTTATGAAGACAAACTTGGCTACCTTGACTCAAAGTTTAGTTTTAAAGGCTTTAAGTTTATAGCTTGTATGTCACATTAAGAGCGTTTTTCCTGGTTGTTAGCTAAGTTGCTGTGGGTGTTTCAAGTATTTGCTAGGGGGTATTATGGGTGGGTTGCTAGGCAGTTGAAAGAGTGTTTTTTTGGGGTGGCTGTTAGGGCATGCTTATGTGTTTTGGGGTGGTTGCTAAGGTATTCTGGGTGGTTAGGGTTTTGCTAAGATATTTTCTGGTTGTTAGTAGTTGCAGGGGAAATCTGTGTGGTTGCTAGGGGGGTGCTAATGTATTCTGGGTGGTTAGGGTGTTAAGAGGTATTCTTTTTTGGTTGTTAGGTAGTTGCAGGGGAAATCTATGTGGTTGCTAGGGGGTTGCTAAGGTATTCTGGGTGGTTAGGGTTAGGTTTTGCTAAGATATTTTCTGGTTGTTAGGTAGTTGCAGGGGAAATCTGTGTGGGTTGCTAGGGGGTTGCTAATGTATTCTGGGTGGTTAGGGTGTTAAGAGGTTTTTCTGGTTGTTAGGTAGTTGCAGGGGAAATCTGTGTGGTTGCTAGGGGGTTGCTAATGTATTCTGGGTGGTTAGGGTGTTAAGAGATTTTTTTTGGTTGTTAGGTAGCTGCAGGGGAAATTCTGTGTGGTTGCTAGGGGGGTTGCTAAGGTATTCTGGGTGGTTAGGGTGTTAAGAGATTTTTTTTGGTTGTTAGGTAGCTGCAGGGGAAATCTGTGTGGTTGCTAGGGGGTTGCTAATGTATTCTGGGTGGTTAGGTGTTTAAGAGGTTTTTTTTGGTTGTTAGGTAGTTGCAGGGGAAAAATCTGTGTGGTTGCTAGGGGGTTGCTAATGTATTCTGGGTTGTTAGGGTTTTGTAAGAGGTTTTCTGGTTTGTTAGGTAGTTGCAGGGGAAATCTGTGTGGTTGCTAGGGGGTTGCTTATGTATTCTGGGTGGTTAGGGTGTTAAGAGGTTTTTTTGGTTGTTAGGTAGTTGCAGGGGAAATCTGTGTGGTTGTTGCTAGGGGGTTAATAATGTATTCTGGGTGGTTAGGGTGTTAAGAGATTTTTTTGGTTGTTAGGTAGTTGCAGGGGAAATCTGTGTGGTTGCTAGGGGGTTGCTAATGTATTCTGGGTGGTTAGGGTTTTGCTAAGATTAATTTTTTGGTTGTTAGGTAGTTGCAGGGGAAATCTGTGTGGTTGCTAGGGGGGTTGCTAATGTATTCTGGGTGGTTAGGGTTTTGGCTAAGATATTTTCTGGTTGTTAGGTAGCTGCAGGGGAAATCTGTGTGGTTGCTAGGGGGTTGCTAATGTATTCTGGGTGGTTAGGGTTTTAAGAGGTTTTTCTGGTTGTTAGGTAGTTGCAGGGGAAATCTGTGTGGTGCTAGGGGGTTGCTAATGTATTCTGGGTTGTTAGGGGTTGAGGTTTTTCTGGTTGTTAGGTATTGCTCTGTGTGGTTGTAGGGGGTTGCTAAGGTATTCTGGTGGGTTAGGGTTAGGTTTTGGAAATATTTTTTGGTTGTTAGGTAGTTGCAGGGGAAATTTGTGTGGTTGCTAGGGGGTTGCTAATGTATTCTGGGTGGTTAGGGTGTTAAGAGATTTTTTTGGTTGTTAGGTAGTTGCAGGGGAAATCTGTGTGGTTGCTAGGGGGTTGCTAAGGTATTCTGGGTGGTTAGGGTTAGGTTTTGCTAAGAGATTTTTCTGGTTGTTAGGTAGTTGCAAGAGCATTCTGTTGTGGTTGCTGGGGTGTTGCTAAGGTATTCTGGGTAGTTAGGGTTTTGCTAAGAGGTTTTTTGGTTTGTTAGGTAGTTGCAGGGGAAATCTGTGTGGTTGCTAGGGGGTTGCTAATGTATTCTGGGTGGTTAGGGTGTTAAGAGATTTTTTGGTTGTTAGGTAGTTTGCATGGGAAATCTGTGTGGTTGCTAGGGGGTTGCTAAGGTATTCTGGGTGGTTAGGGTTTTGCTAAGATATTTTTTTGGTTGTTAGGTAGTTGCAGGGGAAATCTGTGTGGTTGCTAGGGGGTTGCTAAGGTATTCTGGGTGCGTTAAGTTTGGCTAAGATATTTTCTGGTTGTTAGGTAGTTGCAGGGGAAATCTGTGTGGTTGCTAGGGGGTTGCTAAGGTATTCTGGTTGGTTAGGGTTTTGCTAAGATATTTTCTGGTTGTTAGGTAGTTGCAGGGGAAATCTGTGTGGTTGCTAGGGGGTTGCTAATGTATTCTGGGTGGTTAGGGTGTTAAGAGGTTTTTTTGGTTGTTAGGTAGTTGCAGGGGAAATCTATGTGGTTGCTAGGGGGTTGCTAAGGTATTCTGCGTGGTTAGGGTTAGGTTTTGCTAAGATATTTTCTGGTTGTTAGGTAGTTGCAGGGGAAATTTGTGTGGTTGCTAGGGGGTTGCTAAGGTATTCTGGGTGGTTAGGGTGTTAAGAGATTTTTTGGTTGTTAGGTAGTTGCAGGGGAAATCTGTGTGGTTGCTAGGGGGTTGCTAAGGTATTCTGCGTGGTTAGGGTTAGGTTTTGCTAAGATATTTTCTGGTTGTTAGGTAGTTGCAAGAGCATTCTGTGTGGTTGCCAGGGTGTTGCTAAGATATTCTGGGTGATTGTTGGGCAGTTGCAAGTGTGTTGATAATGTGTTCTGGGTAGTTGCTAGGGAGTAGCTAAGATATACTGGGTAGTTGTTAGGCAGTTCTCAGTGGTTACTAGGGCGTTGCTAAGGTATTCCAGGTAGTTTTTAGGGGTTTGGTGAGCAGATAGATAGATAGATCATCTATATGATTCTCTCTCTCGCTGTGTTCAGTTGCGTTGTTGTGGTGTTCTGAACTACACCAGCTGGTTCTCCAGTGTTTATTACCCTGTGAATGGAATTCCTCCGAGCTGCTGCGCTAACATCTCCGACTGCAACTCCTCAGACCTGCGAAACGCCACCATAGCTCCCACCAAAATCCATCAGCAGGTAACACACATACATGCACCCTCGCACAAACACACACTGATTGTGTTTTTCATGTATTTATAATCGATCTCTTGTGTTCAGGGCTGCTATGAGCTAGTGACGACTTTTATTGAGACTAACATGGGCATTATTGCTGGAGTAACGTTTGGAATTGCCTTCTCGCAGGTAGGATGCAGACTTATTCCATATTTTACTCAATTTGTTAAATATTCTGTTATTTTATTTTAAATATCCTTTTTTAACATTTTGAATATATTCTACACATTTATTTTGGAATTGCCTTCTCGCAGGTAGTGATGCAGACTTTTTTTACTCAATTTAAAAAAAAAAACAACTTTTTTTTTACACATTTTGAAATCCATTTTTTTGTTAATATTCATTATGTTATTATTATTAAATGTTCCAATATTATTTGGAACATTTTAATATATATTTTGTTTACATTAAAATAAAATAAAAATATTATTATTTTATTATTATTTTTTATTATTATTAAATGTTCCAATATTATTTGGAACATTTTAATATATATTTGTAAGTTTTATTTTAAATTAATTTATCTTTTTATTAAAACAAATATTTAATAGTAATAAACGAATGTAAACATTAATATTTAAATTCTAGTAAATATTCATTTAAAAAAATTAACATTGTACATTTTATATTATGCACTTATGTTATTGTACACTTTTATTTTAAACAATTAAAAAAATAAATTCTAGACTTGTATTTCAAACATTTCTTTTTTTTTTTTTTTTTTTTTTTACATTTTTAAAACATTTAGTTTTTATCTTTTGTTAATATCAATATTTTAAGATATATGTAAATGATTACTGTTATGTATAAGGAAATGACCTCTTGATTGGTCAAACAAACAGAAAATCCCGCCCCAATCGCATGCAATTGGTTGATTTTATTAGCCGAAGACATCACACACAGTTAATTTCATCTAATCTTAAGCAGGAATGTTTTTCCTCTCCTTGAGACATCATAATCACGTCTGAGGTGATCATTTGCGAGCTAATATTTACTCCAATCAGTTTTCCGTTTACCGCTGAAGCGAGCTGAACAGCTGGCTGTTGTTGTCTCACACAGGTGGAGCAGTGCCCGCCGTCGAAATGAGTCACTGGGTAATGCTGCATGCGCTCGCGTCTAAAAGCTCGAGCGAGAGCCGCGCTGCCATGACAACCCCGCGGTGAACGCCGACCCCGGGCTGTCTGTGTTTTCCCAGCCCTCATCTAGTAAACACACATAGACACACGAGCGGGAGCTGAGCATGTGGCGCAGCTGGGGTTTGCTATTGAACGTGCTGCTTCAAAAGCAATCAGGACCTCTGTCACTCACGCTTCCGGCTCAGGACCATTATGCAGATAACTCTCCATCCGTACTAATGGGTCCAAAGGGCCGCGCAGGAACACCTCGACCCCTCCGCCGTGCACACGCGATGCTAATTGAACTGTAAATGTTATCTGTAAGCACACGGGCGGACTGAATCAATGACATCTCTTAGAGACGCGGCCCTGCTAATACATCTAATCTTCCGCCGCACATGTGGAATTCTTTTGGCTCGGTTAAATGGGAATCAGTAAACATTCATTATGATTATAACTAGAATTTGGTTCGCGCAGAGAGAGCGAACTGTAAACCCGGGAGAGCTGCCGGCAGTAACGACTATAGCAATTTAATTTAATTAGCAATTACATTGGAAGAGGGAGCAAAAAAGCCCCGGAAAACAGGTTTACCATGGTAACGGCCAATTGCGTGTGTGTTTTTCAGCTGATCGGGATGCTGTTGGCCTGCTGTCTGTCACGATTCATCACTGCCAATCAGTACGAGATGGTGTAGCGGCGTGTGCACAGGTGAGACACACACTCACAGTCCATTATAAACCTTAGCTAATGACTGGCTTTAGCCGTAGCATACTGTCTCATTTGAAATGGAGTGCAACTCGTGATACACAAATAGCTCACAGCAGAATCGACTCTCAGTAGAATTTATTTGCTGTTCCCATTATGAACAGGCAAATATATATAGATTAAATAAATATATATTTTTTGGGGGGGTTCCAAAAGTTTGGGATCCGAATGATTTTTAATGTTTTCTACAGGAGGTTCTTATGCTCATTAAGGCTGCAACTTTTTATTCATTAAAGAATCCTGAAAAAAGTATTGCAGTTTCCAACTGTTACCAACATTGGAAATTCAGCTTTGCATCACAGAAATATTTTTTTTTTTTTTTAAAGGATATTAAAATAGAAACCATTATTTTATATTGTAATAACATTTTGCAAGATTACAGTTTTTTTCTGTATTTTTGGTCAAATTTCATAAGGTGTTTGTGAAGTTATCACAAACTTGACTGCAATAGGTTCGGAAAACACACACACACACACACACACACACACACACACACACACACACACACACACACACACACACACCACACACACACACATATACACACACACACATATACACACACACACACATATACATACATACAGTACAGGTCAAAAAGTTTGGAAACATTACTATTTTTAAATGTTTTTGATTGAAGTTTCTTCTGCTCATCAAGCCTGCATTTATTTGATCAAAAACACAGAAAAAAAAAAAGTAATATTGTGAAATATTATTACAACTTAAAATAATAGTTTTCTATTTGAATATACTTTAAAAAAAATAATTTATTCCTGTGATGCAAAGGCTGAATTTTCAGCATCATTACTCCAGCCTTCAGTGTCACATGTAACATCCAGTCTATCACATGATCATTTAGAAATCATTCTAATATTCTGATTTATTATGAGTGTTGGAAACAGTTCTGCTGTCTAATATATTTGATGAATAAAAGGTTAAAAAGAACTGCATTTATTCAAAATAAAAAAAAAAAAATCTAATAATATATATTCTAATAATATATTTTTTTTTTTTACTATCACTTTTTATCAATTTAACACATCCTTGCTGAATAAAAGTATTGATTTTATTTAAAAAAAAGAAAGAAAAAAAATTACTGACCCCAAATTACTGACCAGTAGTGTATATTCTTATATATTGTTGTATATTGTTTTTTTTTTTTTTTACTTTTTATTCATCAAAGTATCCTAAAAAAGTATCACATGTTCTGAAAAAATATTAAGCAGCAGAACTGTTTCCAACTTTGATAATGAATCATCATATTAGAATGATTTCTAAAGGATCATGTGATAATGATCCTAAAAATTCAGCTTTGCATCACAGAAATAAATGATCATTTAAAGTATATTGCATTTAAAAACAATTATTTTAAATTGTAATAATATATCACAATATTAAATTTTTTTCTGTATTTTTGATCAAATAAATGGCAGGCTTGATGAGCAGAAGAAACTTCTTTCAAAAACATTAAAATAGTAATGTTTCCAAACTTTTGACCTGTACTGTGTATATATATATATATATATATATATATATATGTATTTTCCCCCACAGTGTTGAAATTATCATAAACTTACAATGCAACTGTATTTTGGAATTTTTTCACTAATGCATTCTGGGAAACTTCTCAGTGAACAGTGCAACGATGTGTTGTGGTCACTATTAATTGTTGTTGTGGGAAGCTGCAGGAAGATTCTTGTAGTCTTGAACATGTTTAAACCTCTGTTTCCCGTTTCTACAGGCACAGAAGACGTACGACACCGTGGAAAGGGAAAGCAACCCAAAACTGCTAGCACACTCCATTCTTTCTCATCTCTTTTTTTTTATTCTCTCTCTCCTTTTATCTTTCATTCTGTCTTTCCTGCCTTCTTTTTTCTCCTTTCCATCATTCCTTAATCATGCAGTTGTGCCATGACCAAAGCCTCTCCTTTCAAAACGTCAGCGTTAGCGAGGAAAAGGAAATGGTTTTAAGACGCACTCCTGCGCACGCGTACTTTACTCTGTACAAAAACCTTGCATGCGAAAACCATCTTACACACACTAAAAACTAAAGTCAACAGCGTTTCTGTAACACTGCATCCTAACCAGTCACACAAAAGCCAATCGATATCACAATCTCTCTCTAGCTGCATATCAAATATGTTCAAGTTAGCTTTGGTTTTTAGGCTTTTTCTGTTTTAAGACAGAGAAATTACCTAATACTTGGGACATAAATGCAACTTAAGTGTGATCTGTTAGATATTTATCCCTTTTTTGAGAAGAAAAACTATTTAAAAGCTGTGTTTTCTTATCTATCCACCATTTTGTCGGCTTGGTTTCTATTTGTCACATTGCAGTTGGTATAGCTTCGCCCACAGTGAATTCTCATCGGTCCAAATAGATGTATATTACACCTCAAACGTTCTGATTGGCTATTTCATGGCTCTGCGCAGTATTTTCACTCAGTGTTCGCACATCTGGTTAGGACACGGTGTTACTTAACCCCTAAAAATTGCTTTTTCAAGAGGAAAACTATTAAAAAAGAAAAGAAATATGCAGATGACAAGATGTTTTTGTTGTTGTTGTTGCTGTTGTAAAATCTTTGGCAAAGGGGTTTCTCTCAGAAATGGCTTTTTTTTTTTTTTTTTTCTTATATCATTTGGATTTCATTTTTTGCTCCACATCTCAGCTCTGGGTTGAAAATGATTCGACATAATACATGTAGTGAGTCAAAACTTTCAATTTGCATTGTCGTGAAAGCCAAAAGCAAGCAATCAACTTCCACACACATACATCCACATAAATAACACACATACAGAATTCTTAACAAAATCATAAAAAAAGCATTTAAAAATAGTGGCTTTTACTTTGTTGTAAGTACTAACTGAACACTGTTTAATGGGCGATTTAATGGGTAATTACGCATTTTATGAGTTAATATCACCATATCTACCTTGTGACACTGTATTTTCTATTATTTTGTGGCTTTTTACTGTAGGAATGTAATGACACTGAGCGATCACAGTGTGATTTACAGCTCTTCAAGCAGATGAATATATGCATGAGATAAATGAAGGATAAAGATAATTTTGGTATGATTAAAAATATTTCTAAGAATGCATTATTGTTTGAAAAAATATATTTAGTGTTAGACCTAAAAAAAAAACTTTTTCGAAAGGTTACCATTTGTCAAAACACTTTGTAAAATTGTTCTATATATGATTTGATTATGCTAGCAGGAGAACAGCTCTTAAAAACAGTTGGATATTAAAATGCTGGAAGAATTAGATTTACAACTCTATATGAATTGGAATAATCGCAGGTTTTCTGGAGGGCAGAGGAATTCTAGAATCATCAGTTCTTTGCATAATAAAACGCTTTATTGGTTCACAGTTTTTGCAAAAATGAACCAAGCTTTAGACACCTCTGCTGTTTATTTATTGTGTATTTATTTGCATGTGTGGTAGAAATCACTGCAGTCTTTGGCTTTCTTTACTTTTTATTATGAATCCACTGTCAACTGAATTCCGTATTTACGCGTCAATGTGCATTTCTCTTTTTTAAATTTAATTATGCGTTGTTGTTTTGTATGGTTTTCTCATTGATCATTAATTTTCATTTAAGACACATATAGCTGTTATATTAATATATTAAACCATCATTTCTGCAGCTGCCCCTTGTGTTGATGGGTCATTAAGTATTAGAGTCCAGAATTCATAGTCTGAACACACGTGATGAACTACACATCTCCAGATAGACGAGCGGAGTAATAATATACTTTGTATAATAGAAAGAAAACTTTTTAAAATGCATCACCAGCTAGCATGCCAACAAAATGTACGTTGATATTGTAAACAACCGTAGTCTCTATGAATAAAATGGTTCTTCGTCGTTATCAGCTTCTGGTTTGTCTTTATTTGAAGTTTGTCCCTCATAGCACAAGTAGCTAAAGCATGGAGACGTCTATTTGAAAGACGTATTTTTAAGTGTTTGTTCATCTGCAATACGTCTATAGGACGTTTCCTATCAGATGTCAAATAGACGTTTAGAAAATGTCTTTAAGATGTTTATTATTCAGAATGAATGTAAAAGTGACATCTTAGAGACGTCTGTCAGATGTTTGTACACAGAAGATGCTTTCCAGATGAAGCGATCTTTAACAGACATCTTGCAGACCTACATGTGCTATCTGGGGTGTGTTTGGGTTTGAACTGGATGTATTGGGATCATGATTAGGTGCAAACATCCTCTTTTACCCAGACACGTTCTTTGGCTTTGTTTTCCTATTGAAGTGCTCTCTACTGTCCTATGTCCTCATAGATGATTATAAATTAATATTTGCATTGCTTTGACCTTTCTCTGTAAAACAATAGAAAAACAAAGCCAAAACCCAGGCATTTGGGGCATTTTAGAAATCCCGACCAGGACATGTATGGGGGAAAAGAGGACACATGGTCAACTTAATGTGTGAAAATTGCCTCACTTGTTAAATCATGTCTTGAAGGCAGGACGGTGTTCCCTTTCTGACCGCTAGATGGCACCACGATGTTGTTAAAAAACGTAACGGGGACACGGCTGCATCGAAAGGAGGTCTCCGTTCATGGGGAAAGCCCATGCAAATAATCATGCAGACATGGATTTTAATGCAGATATCGTGCCATCTGAAAATGAGAAGATCATAAAGCACATCTATATAATGCCCCCCCAAAATGTATGCCTAATGACCTATCTAATGTCTTAAAAATGATCTGAAACATCAAAACAAGTGGGGTCTACATGAACATGTTCCACTAACTTTAGATAGTGAAGTGTCCGAAAAATTTTGTCCTCATTTTATCATTTAAAACCCAAACAAACCTTATTTTGTGACATGCTTTGCATAAAGTGTTCTTGTGCTGTCTTTCTTTACGATAAAATTCATTTCCTTGATAGGCTGTTATTCAAAGCAATGACTAAAAAAAGTGACATGGGTGAACAAAAACAAATTTTGGTGAGGTTGTAGGCTATCTGTATTTGATTTCTGACATTCACTCTTTCGCCTGGTGTCATAGGCTATATATCTTGCATATTTGCAAGTTTGTATAATTTGCATAATTCCACGGATCTGTGCAGGCTTGGCATACAGTCTCTTTAGAAATAACCTTTGAACGTTTTTTTTAAATGAAAGTATAACTATATGTAAATTATAGACTACCCTGTTAAAAAAGCATATGCTAGTTAGGTATGTTTTGACGCTGGGATACTGTTTTATGCTGGTCCTTTGCTGGTTTTTGCTGGTTTATGGCAAAGGACCAGCATAAACCAGCAAAGGACCAGCATAAACCAGCAAAGGACCAGCATAAACCAGCAAAGGACCAGCATACCAGCGTCAAAACATACCTTTAAAACCGGCAAAGGACCATCTTAAACCGGCAAAGGACCAGCTTAAAACCGGCAAAGGACCAGCATCCCAGCGTCAAAACATACCTAACCAGCATATGCTGGTTTTTTCAGCAGGGTGTGTTATGTATTTTTGTCTCTTTTTGACAAAATAACATTTCAGCTTTCATAAAATACCTTTCTGATAGTGCGAAGAGAAATTTTTCAGTGTTTGACACACCGAATAGTACTTCAGTACTTACTTTCTTCATTTACCTCGAAAAGTGTTTAGATCAGAAAGCACCATTTACTGATACAAAAACAGAGTGTTTTTTAAATATTAAGTTTGGTATACGACATCTAAGAATGGAAAGTGAAAATAAAATCGAATGCAGAAACCGTTCTGGTACTGTAAGGTACTATCATCAGTCCAGTAGTTCCCTCGTGCTCTGTTCTTCTAGTTCACTGTCATGTCTTTGACCGTGAGCTGCAGCCTTGGCACGTTGCCGGATTCCCTTTCTTGCCCTCTGATTGGCTGTCGAGAGGCGCCGTCCTCCTGGCGACTGGCTTCTGATTGGACTAGAGCGGCTGAGCGGTTGTGGGCTGATGCTTCATTTCATGAATATTCATAAGCGCCTTAGAGCTACACGCGGCCTCACCCTCGGTCGGTTGCTAGACGAGTCTGTTATCTTTCAGCGACTTTATCACCGGTTTCCTTGCACTTTACGTTTTCGGATTTAAGGGAAGACGAATATCATCAAAGGTGGGTATTTAGAAGCCTGTGATATGTGTCAGACTCGATAGATTGACGCTTAGTTTGCCGGCCGGCTTTTCCTTTATGAAATCAAGGAGTGGTAGGAAGCATACAATGCGCGTTTACAATACAGTTTTTAATATAATTTAAATTAAATCTGATTTAGTTTTACTATAAATACTTAATAATTTGTATATTTAATTCTAAAGCATGCTTGTACATATTTTTTTTTAAAAAATACTAAGCTTATCCTTTATACTTATTGCCTTCTGTACCTCATTTTATAAATTCCACACTGATATTTATTTTGATTATATAATATTATGTGCATAACCATTAATCTTTCATGGATATGTGTTATTTCAGGTCACATTATCAGTTTACAACCTGGTCACATGTTTGATTGACGTGTGAAAGCCACGCCCTTGCTTTAAATCCACCTGCGCTTTCAGAAACGCACAAGGAATCTGGACACGAATAATAGTTGATAAACCCTCCGTTATATCTATCCGGACCATCCAGCCCAAGAATAACTACGTCTGTAGCTTCTCCTCGTTCTACATCTGAACAAAACCCTCCAGGTCCATAGGACGGTGAAGATGATGCAAATCTGTGATTCCTACAACCAAAAAAACTCTCTCTTCAATTCCATGAACCGGTTTATTGGTGCCGTGAACAACATGGACCAGACGATCATGGTGCCAAGTTTGCTGAGGGATGTCCCATTGAGACAGGAGGGGGAGAAAGAGGTGAACTCCTTCCAGGATGGAGACATGTATGGCTCTTATGTGCTCCTCAAATCAATTAGGACCGATATCGAATGGGGTGTGCTTCAAGCCGATGAGAGGCGCAAGGAAAAGCATGGTGTGACGACGGCGCTGGAGATGTCTCGCATCGAGCCGAACGATGAGGATTTGGAGAAGCTGTTTCATTTTCATCTAAACGGACTGCACACGGTGCTCTCGAAGCTCACCCGGAAAGCGAACACTTTAACAAACAGGTACAAGCAAGAAATTGGTATCGGTGGCTGTGGGAATTGAAAAGAACAAGTTTGCTACATCTATTGCTGGTGGACCGCAAAAAAACGTTCACAAGAGGGTGCAGCAGGGGTTGAAGCCAAATGGGCCCCTGGTGGCTTCTGAGCATCTTTAATTCCCCGGATTGGAAAAAAATGACTTCTACTTGACGGCCGGTTTACAAGCACCCTTAATTCCCCTGCTAATATCCCTTGATATTGTTTGCACAACCTGGATTCTGGCTTGGAAACAGGCTTTTGAAATTTAACGCAATTTATTTAAGCAAACAAGCCAACATAAAAATAAAAAAAGATATGCGAAAGGCATTTCATTGGCTGAAATGGTAGTTTTGGCGGTGTGTTCATCTAGATTATAACAGGCTGGGCTGAGAATTAAAAACACTAATTATGTATAAAACGCACATTTCTACACTAAAACGCCGCTGGTACTTTATGACGTCACAATCGATGAGGGGATCGCATGAAGGTTCTTATGGATGTTGACAGATTCCTGAAAATTACGTCACATTACTGTTGGTCATTGTCTCAAAGAAAAGTTGTCATGTATTTTTTCTATCGCAAAGATGGTTCGGAAAATAAACATTTTGTAAATGCAACCCCACTGACGTGACTCTTTACTCACTGCTAGTGTTCAACTCTTGATTAACAATGAATTGTTTTTTTTCTGGGAGGTCCTTGCAAGATATCACTTTACAGTATACGCCTAGTGTACTTGCCTTATCGTGCTCGGCAAACATTGGCCTGTGTTGGTGTGCACAGCTGCTGCTGAGGTCCGCAGAGGGATCAGGCATATTATGTTAAGACCTGGCAACATCTGAAAGAGCCAGGCACCTGCAGTGCATTTTTCCAATTCGCGCGCTGACCGCTGCACTTAGACGGACGTCTCTAATCTGAGCTGCACACTAATTAACGGCCATCTTGTAATGCTCTGTAGAGACTGAATTTTCAAGCTAGTAAAGATTACTAAAGGTGCTATACCATTAGAAAAAAATTATTGAGATGGAATTGTAATGCTCTGTAGAGACTGAATTTTCAAGCTAGTAAAGATTAACCACTAAAAGATCTTTTACTCGTTAAAAAAAGAATCTAGCTTTATTTGTCTTAAAAGTTTGAGTCAACCAAACTGAATTCATAGTATTTCATGCTAAAGTCTTGTATTCTAATAGAGTCTATAGTTTGAAGTTTTTGTCTGATGATGACGTGCACTAAAATGTAAACAGACATGCGCAACTGCACTCAAAACAAATTTACACTTAAGATTTGATCTGGTTTTGAAGTCAAAAAAATAGATTTTGCTTTAATTGTTAATCGTCACAATGATTAAAGGGATACTCCACCCCAAAATGAACATTTTGTCATTAATCACTTACCCCCATGTCGTTCCAAACACCCAAAATCTTATCACACAAACAGGGTTCTAAATTAACTTTTTTGATCACCGGCACCGGGAGGCTTGTGACTGTCCCATAGACTGCCAAGTAAATAACAGTGTCAAGGTCCATAAAAGGTATGAAAGTCGTCGTCAGAATACTCCATCTGCCATTTCGATGTGAACAAAGCTCTGGGTTATATGAAGCAACAGGATTAATGACAAAATTGTATTCGGGGTGGAAGAAAGCAAAAAAAAAAAACTTTATTCAAAAATTCCTTTGTCCACAGTCTCCTCTGTGTCTCTCATATCACCGTATGCTGCGTATGCTCTTCTGTATTATCCACGCCACAAGGATGCGTCTTACAAACGTATATTTAGTTTTGATTTGAAAGAACAACAGCGGATCCTAGATTGCACGTCTGATGGCAGATGGAGTATTCTGATGACGAATTTCATACTTTTCTGGACCGTGACACTGTTATTTATTTTTGGCAGTCTATGGGACAGTCACAGGCCTCCTGGTTTTCATCCAAAATATCTTAAAATTGTGTTCCGAAGACGAACAAAGCTTTTACGGGTTAGCAAGACATGGGGGTAAATTGATTAATACAATTTTCATTTTGGGGTGGAGTATTCCTTTAATGTAAAAAAAAAAAAAAAAAAAACATTTAAAAATTAAACGATGCACAGAAGACAAATTCATGTTTCGACATCAGCTTAAACTAATCAGGTTTTACTTAAACTGATAATGATCTTTAAGTGTAAAGTGTAAACAAAAATGTAAAAACACATGCACACAAGACAAATTTACATTTAAATTTTATTTTTGACATCGAAATCATCAGATTTTACTATACCTTTTAATGAACTTTATACTGATAAAATGTCAATATAAAGTGTAAACAAATTGTAAAACATATGCACACAAGACTAAATTACAATTAAAATTTTATGCTCTAACTGATAAAATATTCAAGTGTTTTCTTGGTGTAAACAAAAGCACATGATGAAATTACATTTACGTTTTTGTCTAGTTTTGACACCAAAACATTGCTTAAACTGTTAAAGATCTTCTACACAGATAAAATGTTTTGTCTGGTACTTACATCAATTCTTTAAACATCAAAACATCATACATCAAAACTTTTAAAATAAAATACACTTTGCCTTACACAAACAACAAAAGACCAAAAGTAATACAAACTTTTAAAAGACTTCACACTTTTCCAAACTGTAAGAACCAAACAAAATACTAATACTCTTAGAACTTCACTAAAAACATCATTTTTATACACTTCACCTTTGTCTGTTATCTAAGAGCCAAACAATCTACAATTGCTCTTTGAACGTCATGTATCATGGTGCTGGTCAGACTATTAGACAAACTGACCTTTAGTACTGATGGATCCATAATAGTTCCACCATGATAAAACATGACACAGTAGATAAAGCTGATTTGAGGTGAGTATCACCTGTTTGTCAACTTTCCTTTTTATTTCTTGCATTATTCATAGTCTTAACACTTCCGGCTGACATTTTTCTCTCGTCTTCCTTTTCGCACCTTAATTAGGGATGCTGGGAGAACTATACAGGAAAGAAGGCCATCAGTTGGATTTGCTGATCTAGCATTTCTCCTGCTCCGACTGATTGTCTGCCATCTAGCTGATGTAAGACCAGCCCGTGGTGTGACATACTGAAACTTCCAGGCAGTAAGATGGAGTTTTGGAGGATCGTAAGACCACTGGTGTAGGATATGAGGTATGAAGCAACTTGTCCTCTGGGTGCACAAAGGAGTTCTGGGATCAGGTGCAACTCAAAAGCACACACTAATGCATTTCTTTGAAGAGAATCAAAGCCAAAAAGCTTGTGGTGCAAAAACTCCAAGGACGGAAAATGAGGGGAAATTGGGAGAATTGATATTACTCAGAATTCGTCTAACCGTTCATTTTAAGTTATCTTAAAACAAGGCTGGCTAGGTGTAGATTAGTAGAAAAGTGAGTTACAAAATAGCAGGAAAGGCAAAAGGCCATTTTGTCAAGAGGATTGTGTCTTGTCTCCGAGCGCAGGAAAATATCTGTCTTGTTATAGTCTCTCGCTCTTTAGAGTATTTGGCGTCTCTCTGTTTGTGAACTATTTCAGTGCCAGCTTGTCAAGTTCCTCAGCGGTCTCGCTTTTGGTCATCTGTTACAGTCTGGAACTTCCCAGAATGCAACCCTTTAGAAATGTTGGGAAAGACATCCTATTCCTCTAGTGACAATAACAAGACAAGCTGTGCACAAGTGCAGTACAATAATGGTGGTCAAAAATCAGTCGCGAAGTTGTTACTATGGAGACGAGATGACAAGATTCCTGCGTAATAAAATAAGACGGTGCGTAATTCAGTTAGGGAATTGATTTACAGGGAGCTGAATTTAATAACGTGAACTCAAAGGAAGGAGCCAAACATTTAAACACACTCAAGAGGCTTTTGTTGAAAAGTTTGAAAACTCTCCAGTACGTTTAAATGATTTTTCTGTGTTGAAAATTCGTTTTAAAACATCTGAGCTAATGATTTACGCCACCACCTGTGTGCTGAAGTATTACAGTTACAGTAGATTACTTTAAATTAAGCGTGACAAACGCAAAAGTGGTTCAACTCTAATTAAATCGTATAAATGGCTCATTTATATTGCAAATCATCTTGCCATGGTAATTATTTTTGCAACAGCAGATTTAAGGCTATCAGTGCGTCTTGGACAGCTACATTCACTTATAGGCCTTAACTCACACAAGGGATTGTGTAATATGTTAGGAGGTGTAAATTTATGTCATAACCAGTCTGTACGCATTATTGGTTTCAGATAAATATCATATATTTTCATGTTCATTCAGGTATTATGTCTTGCCCCATAGACTTCTATAGAAGCCTGTCTCTTCAAGTACCAAACAATTAACAAACAAAATTTGTGTTTACACTAATGTACAAGACTATAGGGCAAGACATTCTGAAGAGTTTATAGAAGCCTGTCTCTGCCACTGATATAAAAAATAAAAATAGCTTGAGAAATAGTATATATTTTCATGTTCATTCAGGTATTATGTCTTGCCCCATAGACTTCTATAGAAGCCTGTCTCTGCCACTGATATAAAAAATAAAAATAGTAATTCCAACTTTTTATCTCATAATTCTGACTTTTTTCCTTGTGACTGCAGTTTCTCGCAATTCTAAATTAAAAAAATTTCTAAAAATTGTGCAGTTATAATAAACTCACAATTATGATTTATAAAGTCAGAACTGCGTGATGTAAAGTCGCATTTGTGTGTTATGAAGTCAAAATGGCGAGGTGTAAACTTGTGACCATTTTTCTTGCAGTTGTTTATATGCAAACTTGCAATTGCGAGGAAAAAAGTCAGAATTTAAATTTTTTATTCAGTGGTGGAAACTTTTTTATTTTTTATTCAGTGGCGGAAACTTTTTTATTTTTTATTCAGTGGCGGAAACGGCTTTCATAGACTTCCATTGTACGTGTATTACAATACAAGATTTTTGCTTGTTTTTATGAACTGAGAGACAAGTCAATATTATTGTCTGTGGTGATCAACATTGTCACAGATACTGTCGACAGAACTTAACTTGTACTGAAACTTTTCAAAAAGATTTTGTTGTTTCGTTGGTGGCTTTCTAGTTATTTTTCTACAACAATGATGCAGGATCAGAGTTGCTACAAAAACATTTCCTCAAAACATTGAAGAGGATATACTATCTCATATGTGAAAACTGAGATGTTAGAAGTTCTTCAGATTGGTTTGCTTCTTTGCTCTTCAAAGCACCAGTAACTGTTTTCTAAAGCTCTAGAAAGTTCTTTGTGCCTCTAAAATCCATTTTGCTTCTATCTGAAAGCTTTATTTTTAAAACCTCGCCTCAGATACCATCTCACATTACCAGGGAAAGCAGAACACGATCTGGTCAGGCCTGCGCACTGCCAGAGATCAGGTTTCCAGTCATTGTGGATTTGGTTATTGAAATAAGCAGCTGCCAGGTGCCCTCTGGTGCTGATCTGAGATCGGGTTTTGCTAGATCTGCATGCAATAGTTAAATACAGGAAAGCAGACCTCGGATCGGTGCTCAAGGGCATCCTCTACACAGCACGTCGTCATTTAGTCGTCAAAGGATTCTGCGGCGTTTCATCTCGAATGGCCCGCTATGATTACTTCCTTTCCATTAAAATGGCCCCTCTCTGCCTTCCTGCCATCTTTCCCAAGCATCCGCTCCACCTTTTTGAAATTTGCCCCAAAATTAATGATTCCAATATATTTTCCATGCAAACGCGTTGCTGATTTGCCTGACTTACAGCGAAGAGAGAGAGAAAAAGCAGAGAGTGGGAAAGTGGGTAATGAGGGAAGGAAAGAAGAAAAAAAGGAATGCAAAGACGAGACGGCAGGGAGGTGGGTGGCCATGGAGACCAGGGACTCGTAATTGCCTTCTGCAGCGAGACTTCAAGATGAGGAGAGAGAGTGCGAGAAAGACAACGCTTTGAAATTTCATCTCAGGGCTCAGGGCCATCAAAGTCTGTAGGGTGTTGAGGCTGCCGCGTTCGACAATTCCCTCTTCTTGTTTCTCTCTCTCTCTCTCTGTTCTGTCGGAGACAACGTGAGGCAGTTATTCTCCGGTGTCTTCATCGTCTGTCAGTGAAGCCGTTGATAAGAGCAGAGAGCCAAGCGCTAAGTGAGTTAGACGGCCAGGCAGGCAGCAGTCGATAAACGAGGGTTGAAGGTCAGGGGAAGCCATGTCACGCTCCTAAGCTCTGCAGACAACCTGAGCCCACAGGATGCTGTGACAAGACGACAAGGCAGTGTAGACGCAATGTTAAATGCTATGTTTTAGTTTGATTTCAATAAAAAAATGCTTAAGTTTTGTGGGCAAGGTATAGTTCACTCAGAAGTGAACAACCTACAAACCCTTTCAAAAGACTTCTTTCTTCCATGGAACTTTAAAGTACGTAGTGATCAAGGGTCATCCAATTATTTTTCATTTACTGCATATAAGTGAATTTTTTAAGTATCTGAGAGTAAACTTTGACTGGTTCCATGCACATTATCTTACTTTATTCTCTACACTAAATTTAGACAAAAGATGCTGTTCCTTATTTTAGAAGTACACTCTTAAACAACTGCAAGACATGATAGTGATACTTACTTCAAGCCAATACTTTTTAATGAATTTGTTTTTAATGAATTTCGTTTTGAGTAACACTGTTGACACAGAGATAGTCGTCTGTCAAAGATCCTGTGGTACGTCATCTTGGGACAAGAAGGAAGTATGGTGATATATCTTCTATCTTCTTTGAATTTAATTTCCCGCGCTCTCTCTCTCTCTTGCTGTGTCCCAATTCGCATACTATCCGTCCTAAATAGTGTTTGAAATTAGAATTAGTGTGTCCCAAATCGTAGTATGTTGAAATGAGTATTCCAAAGGTACCCGGATGGTTTAATGCTTCTGGTAGAAATTCTAAACAGATATGTGCACACTCTAAATGCTAATATTGCAACACATTGCACAGTGGATGAGGATTCGATTAGAACTACACCCAAGCATGAAAAGTGTTAAAAAACTACAAACATGGTGGATATGCGAGACCAACGAACAGATAGAAAAAGGGGTTTGAGTGATTAATAATAATTATATAACCTGTTGAAAAAATATTTATTTAATATTATCCGCGTTATATATCATCTGCAGCAACACTGTAAATTTTATAATCATACATTTGGTCATTCGTTTTTAAACGCATAACAATACAATATAACAGAAAATTTATACAGTTAATATAACCAATACGGGAGGAAATAAAATTAAACGAAAAATGGATAATGTTAACATTACAAGATGATTGACAGTTTAAACAGTGACAAGAAGCACGTAAGCAACAAAGCGGTAAAGATGCAGTTATGACGAAGTAGTAGCCTATGTCCTAGTGTAACAGAGGCCAACAAGTAGGTGCTGTGCAGGTAAATCTCAAGAGTCACACTAGCGACTGACGTTAGTGGCTGCAGTCATTTAGCCTCCTTGTTAGTGCGTCTCCCTCCCATGCCGGAGACCCGGGTTAGAGATCCACTCGGAGCAAGGATGAGGCATGGCGGTGAGGACCCGGGGGAGAGGGGTTACATTGGTGCCATGACCCGGATGGGAGTGAGGTTTGGGGGGTGAGTGTAACAGAGGCCAGCGAGTAGGTGCTGTGCAGGTAAATCTCAAGAGTCACACTAGCGACTGACGTTAGTGGCTGCAGTCATTTAGCCTCCTTGTTAGTGCGTCTGCCTCCCATGCCGGAGACCCGGGTTAGAGATCCACTCGGAGCAAGGATGAGGCATGGCGGTGAGGACCTGGGGGAGAGGGGTTACATTGGTGCCATGACCCGGATGGGAGTGAGGTTTTGGGGGGTGAGTGTAACAGAGGCTAGCGAGTAGGTGCTGTGCAGGTAAACCTCACTCCCCTGATCTCAAGAGACACACTAGCGACTGAGGCTAGTGGCTGCAGTCATTTAGCCTCCTTGTTAGTGGGTCCGCCTCCCACGCCGGAGACTCGGGTTCGAGGGACCTGGGGAAGAGGGGTTACACTAAAACTTGCCCATTCTGCTACATACTCAAAAGTATGAACTTTTTCTTAACAAAAAGAGTACATAGGCCTACTTTTAGAGTATAAGTAGGCGAATTGGGATGCAGCATCTGTCCTTCTCTCTCTCTCTCAAACATGTATCTGTCATCCACCAATCAGCGGTCGTTTGTGTGGTCCTGGATCGTGGGATTTTGCCCTTCATTTTCTGCGTAATTAAATTTTGATTACCCCTTTAGCTCGGCGAGCTGGGTAATACGCCACAGCACATTCTGATTGCCGCCACACGTCCTCGTGCGCACGAGGTGTGTGTGTGCGACTGTCGGATCCCGAGCTTTAGCTCCCCTGAGTTTTTCTTTACCCTGTTTATGAGGTTAGGTTTCTCTCATCAGCAGCACTAGCGGCTCGGAGCAGAGATGAATGGAATCGTCCTTGCTTGCGGACACACACAAAACACACACCCCACCGCGCTCTAATGCTGCATAACTGACCTTTCTAGACGTCCTTGTTGCAAGGGCGCACACGCAGATAGTTCTTAGACTGCTATATAAACAGATATTGAGTAGTCCAGAAACTTCTTGCATTAGCCTATTGTGTGTGAATATTCTCATGAGTCTCTATTAGTTTGTTTGTGGGTGTTTTAATCAATATCACAGTCTTCTCACACAATACAAAAAGTACTACCATGTATTACCACTTATTTTAGACATTTATTATTTGAAATACTTTACCAAGTTAATACTATGGCAATACCTGTGAAATAGCTACTATGGTATCCTGTGGCGATCCTGTAATAACTTTGTAAGACCATGGTATTTTGGACATGTAGCATGGTATTCAATATCACCATCTTCTTACCACATACAAAGAGTAGCCTACCATGGTATGACTATGTTTTTCAGACATTTACCATGGTATTACTGTGCTATTGAATTACTTTATCGGGTAAATACTATGGTAATAACATAGATTTCTGAGAAATGCCATACCAAAATTATACAAACATGGTATTTTGGATATTACCATTTTATTCAGTATTACCATCTACAAAAAGTACCATTCAGACATGATATTAATACAGTATTGGTTGAAATACTATACTGAGTAAACATGATACTACCATAGTATACCAAAAAGTACTAGCATGGTATTTTGGACATATACCATGCTACTACCATGATATTTATAGAAGTACCAAGTAAATAGGCCTACTATGGGATATTAATTTAATGACCATGGTATATTTAAAAGTACCACAGTATTAACTCCTGAATCCACCACAGTACTTCTTTTGTAATATAAGTAAATACTATATAGTACATGAATGTGGCACAATGGCAAGTGATTTCCCCTGCAGGGACCCTTACAAAAAGTATTGTTGGTGTACAGTAAAGTATCAGAGGGTAGTACTATGGTATTTTAAAATATACTATGGTATTTTATGATTACCATATTAATATATTGTGGAATCATATTAGTGCCAAAAATATTGTCAAATCTAAAGGGCACCTTTAGGAGCATCCTGAAAATGAAAACCAAATAATAAGACTGAAAAATATTAGTATTAGTTTCTAACAATGCTAAAATATGTGTTTCAGTGCAGTGGTAATTATAATTGGCTTAATCTAAAAACAATAGAAGTCAATGGACAGTCTTTATGTATACAGCTAGATAAATGTGTGTGTTTGTGTTGATTGGGTTTTGGTGCTTCTGGCTGTGCTGAACCGCTGTGAAAATGAACTGCTGTGAAAAAAATAACTGTCTCTCTCTCCCTTTTCCTTTCTTTCCCTCTTTAACGCCTACGACAGCATTCTGCTCCCGCCCGCTGCACAAACTCTTAAACTGCTTTCTTTCTCCTCTCTGTCTCTTTTATAGCAGATGGGCCAATGCAAATGATTGGGTGAGCAGGACCCCCCTGTCCCTGGTGTGTGATTATTGATTGGTTAGTGCAGGATGTCAGGTTCAGAGCGACGCCCTTTCTCTCCCCGACCATTTATCAGCACGCTATCAGCTCTCCACGGAAGAGCTGCGTGTCAGGATGAATGCTAATCGATTCAGAGAAGAAAATGGGTGGGTGTCGGGGGTATGAGACAAGAGGAGACAATGGGTGTCTGTCCTAAGGTTCTTAACGCTTTACCCTGTTCTAATGCAACCTGTGTTCAGGGTTTCCCACAGACATCTGTGTATAGCCTAAATGTTGGTGTTCATGCTCAAATGTTGATCTATTGGTGCTGTGGTATATTTATTCCTCAGCCTAACTGTAAAAACAAATGCTATGAAGAAAGCAAAAGCCATTTTGTCTAAAACTCCAATTAAAGATGTGTTAATCATTTTACTGTAAGTCTCTAGTAAGAAATGTGGTCTCTAAACAAACTTAGTCGCTTGTATGTTAAAGCTATTACCAATAAGATATGTAAATGCACATAAACTATGGTAGACGCTAAAAGCTAATTCCTTCCTTTTCCAAATAGACTTAATAATAACTCGCCTTGTGGTGAATCGGTAACAGTAAAAATAAACAGAAACCGTGTGTGTGTATATGTGTGTATAATGGTTGAGTTGGCTGTAGGAGACTGGTAACGTGCTTATCTGAGGGTATAGCGCATATAACGTCATGACCATTAATCTGGCCTGTGTGTGTGGCTCTAGGTCAGATTCCTTCTACATTATCCCTGGAAAAACACCAATCAGAGAGCTAGAGAGAGACAGTCTGAGAGAGTGAGACAGACAGCAAGACAGAAATAGGCAGAGAGAAAGAAAGCTGAGAGAGATGGACAGAAAATAGAAAGGAAGAGAGAGAGATAGGCAGATGTACAAGCTAAGAGACAGACAGACTGAGAAACAAAAAGAAAGACAGGTGCAGGATAAAGAAAGCTTAGAGAAAGTTTGATAGAAAGAGAAACAAAAAGAGACCAGCGGAAGCAAATGGAGAGATGGTGAGAGGGACAGGCGAAGAACTACAAAATGAGAGAAAGACAGGCAGAAAAAGGAGAGAGACACAAGAAAAGAAAAGCTGAGAGAGATGGACAGACAGAGAAATGAAAGGAAGAGAGAGAGAGACAGACATAGACTAACAGATGGACAAACACAGAGAGACAGACAGGACAAGAAACAAAAAAAAAAGACAGACAGTGAGAGAGACAAGCCAAGAACCACAAGCTGAGAGGAAGATAGGCAGAGAGGGAGAGAGACAGAAGAAAAGAAAAGCTGAGAGAAAGACAGACAGAGAAATGGAAGGAAGAGAGAGACAGACATTGACAGATGGACAAGCTGAGAGGGACACAGGCTGAAGAACAGAAAGAAGGGCAGGCAGAAAGACAAGCTCTTGAAGTTGAATTTGACAAGCTTAGAGAGAGAAACAGAGAGAGAGACTGATGGAGACAGACAGACAGACAATGAGAGAGACAGACAACAAAAAAAAACACAGAGAGACAGACAGACAGACAGAGATACATAAAAAAAAAAAAAACAAAAAAACAGAGAGACAGGCATGGACTGACAGATGGACAAGCTGAGAGCGAGAGACTGCAAGAAACAAAACAGACATGTAGAAAGAGACAGATAGAAAGAGAAAAAGAAAGTGACAGACAGAGGCAGAGAGACAGGCCAGGGTCCACAAAGTAAGAGACAGACAGGCAGAGCGAGAGACAGGCATTTTGGAAGTTGCGACAGAGTTCTGTAAACACAGAAATACAGAGAGTGCGACAGACACGCTTTTTTCCCCTCTGAGGCTCCTGGCAGTAGTTAATAGATCGTGTTACGTCGATCTCTCCGGTCGCCGTGGTTACTGCACAATAGTTAATAGCCCATATGAGTGCACACACACGCTGTTATCAGAGCTCTCTGTGTGTGTGAGGGACGGTGAGCGATGGTGAGCATATTTTCCTACGTAATGTTTGCGTAGTCAATGTGCGCTTGTCTGTGTGAAAGACAAAGTATGCACGTGTGCACGTAGCGTGAACTTATTTTCCTGCGTAAGTCTTTTTTTTGCATAGGTGTGTGAGTGCTGCGCTTTTTGTTTTTTTTTCTCTCTCATTTGTTTTCTTGAGCAGCACGAACATATGTGCATAGCCTTCACCATGACAGCACACGCAAATGCACGGCTCAACAATAGCGAGGGGACAAACAGAGCAACGGGACAAAATACACAAACTAGGTGATGACGAACACCGTTGGGCTCCTGAGTAACAAAAGTCAAAACAGCAGTATTATATATAATATCACCACTGACTGATAGTATACACTCCTTTCACACTACTTTTTATAGAAAAAGAAGTCAATAAAATATTGTAATAGTAAATAAATATTCTGATAAAACAGTGAATATATATATATATATATATGTGTGTAAGTAAATATTTTTATTTGAATTTTTTTTTTATATATATTTATATAGAACGCTCTACTGTTTCTCGCACTTTTTCTCGCGCTCTTGGTTTCTCTGGAGATAATTGGTGGGCGTGTGTCGCCATGGTGCCAAACACACCCACATCTTTGTGTCAGGACCTGGCACTGTTATTACTGTCAACTTCACACCAACTTTCCTGATAGCACATTAATTTGACACGTATTGACCTGCATCACTTATTACGCAACACATTTGTAATAGCAAAACTTCATGTATAGCTCCAATGTGTTTAATCAAAAAACAGTGAATTCAAAGTTAAGCATTTTAAGATGTGTGATAATGCACTAGACATGTGTTTATTTTGCCAATTAAAAGAGTCTGATGCTGATGCCATCGCATGCTGTTATTGCAGGTCCATGCTCAGCTCCAGAAGATCCCTTGTTTACATCATTACGGTGCATGTGTGTGTTTTTAAGAGATTGCAAGTGTCCCAGAGTGTTTACGTATGCCTGTTTGTGCAGCTGAGACTTCTAGAAAACAACAGCAGTGCTAATGCAGTACTGAAGTACTGAGCAGTTTAGAACTCTTTAAAACTAATGCAATTAATAATTATATCTAGTAATATTACATAAAAATATTAATTGTGATCATGACCGCCTGTATGTTGTCTTACAAAAATATGCATATTTATATATTTATTAATAAATGATTAATAATATTAAATGGTAATACAATAATATTATCTAATGGCAATGCATATATTATTAATAGTAAACTGTTCAATTAAGTAATTTAAAAATGAAATAATTTGATAATAATTGATAATAAATAATATTCATATTATTTTAATAATTTTTTAATATTATCTAATAATGTATATATCTAGTAATGTATATATTATTACAAATTATTATTTTATTACACTGACAGCTGACTGTACATTATGCCTAATTTATAAACGTTTTCTGCCATAATACAATAATATTATCTAATATATTATTTATAACAAACTGTTAAATTAAATATTTTTAAATTATAATTGATAATAAATAATAATGAATAATATTAATTAATATTATTTTAATAATGTTCTAATATTATCTAATATTGTACATATTATTAAAATGTATTATTATTATTGCTACAGTGATGGCTGACTATACATTGTGCCTAATTTATTTATTTTAACTTAATTTTAAACTTAACTTAAACTAAATATCAATTAATATTAATTTAATTATATAATAATATTATCTGTTAATAATGTAAATATTATTAAAATGTATTATTATCAGGGCTGTCAAAAGATTAAAACTTTTAACCAAATTTATCACACCATTTTCTGCAAAGTAAACCAAAAATCTGTATTTTCTGCAAGCTTTTTTCAAGATAAATTTAGATTTCTTTCCAAAAAAGGACACTTAGAAACTACAAAAGGAAAACAAACAAACAAAAAGGGAAAATCTGAATTGTATAGTATGTGTCCAGTAAAACATCAAATATATATTATTACACCATACAAACAGCAAACAGCTTAAATTAAATCTCTTCCACAATCATCGAAACCAAAGCATTCGCTTCCTGGATCATTGGACTGAAAACTTTCCCGCAGTTTTGTGGCTTATGCATTATGCCTACTTTATAAATGTTTTAATAAATGTTTATAAATCTAAAAAAAACTATCTATATCTATCTGTCTATCTGTCTGTTTTATTTCATGGGCCTGCTGATTTCTGTTAATTGCAAAAATACCTAAGGATTGAATTATTTAGTTACTTGCAGCTGAATGAATTACATGAGGGCCTTGCTGCACTGATCGCAGAGAACAGGGTATTTAAGTATAAATCAGGTTTTACTGCCACCAGGTCAACGGCCTAATTACTGGGAACGTAAGTTTATTTCACCCCCGCTTATTATCTCTGCAAAAACAGTAGCAATTGCTATCTCTCGTTCTTATTTTATGACCGTGCATCAGTGAATGTGTGACTTGAATAGCGTGCAAAGGTTAATTTCATACGCACACACATTTATCAGACACGTGCGGCCGCTGCCTGTTTCTTATCGAGCACAGAAAGGTCAGCGTGACTGAGCCGTTTGCTCTTCAGCTGTTCGTGGGGTGGTTCGGATCAAAGTCCGTGATACGACTTCAGAAATCGACCAGCAGTGCTAAAAAGCAACGTTTAATCTATCTACCTGTCTGTGTCTATTGAAATAAGCTACAGTATCTTCTATGAATGTGCAACACTTCCGGTTCGTTAGCCCCTACACGGTAAAAAAGTGCAGTGAACGGTAAAACTGTTCACACTGCAAACCTGTGTGCTTATGATTGTGATAATGAATTAAAATAATATAGGCCTAACAAATAACAGTTTGCAATAAGCAGCATAACGGTCTGCTGTTGTACAGCTAAAACAACCCGGAAGTCTCGCACATTCAAGTTACAAATGGCTGCGCCCATTCTTACATGCATTTAAAATAAGGTGGCTAAAGTACCAAGGTAACATCGTGGTTTTATAAGGGTGTGAGCTATACATATTCGTCTCTCTCGCTCTTATATAACCGGCTGCGGTGGGTAAAACTCATGTTTTATAACTCAATTAGAGTGAGCCCTGAGCCCTGGGGCTTTTCTCCCTCTGGGTTTGCGGTCTGGCTCATTCTCTCCAGACTTCCTTTCTTCCCTTGATCCATCACTCATCCCTCCCCAATCGTCCCTGACTGGACGAGCTGATGTCACACTCTGTTGAGAAGCTCAGCGGCTTTTCCACAGCCGTGCTGATGGAAAGATTTGTGCGAGGAGCGTGAGACAGAGACGGGGGAATTTTCTCTGACTCACTCCGAGTATCCTTGGTGTATAAATAGATCTGACAGCGGTCCCGCACATGCCATAGGGAACACAGCTCGTGTTTACAGGAACAACCTGAAAAAAAGAAGCTTGACTTCGGTTTGTCAGTCGTAAACTGTAGCCTGTTTAAGCTACTGTTTGTTTTTACAGCACAATTCGTGAGTTATTAAATGTAACTTAGTGGCTTTGTTTGGTTTGAAGGCTGTTTCCTGATCTTGGGTGTGCGATGAGGTTCCACACCCGATTTGTTTGGAAACATGAAGCATATGTACTATTTGTCTTTTATAATTAACTTGCATATCAAGTCAGGTGAGCTCTACAGGAGCAAGAAGATTTTTTATTTTTTTTTGTATTACACAATGTCATTACATTACATTAAAATATGCACAACTAAACAAGAATATTAAAAAATAATTAAAAAATAAATGCATAAATATACTATACAAAAAGTTAATCATTTAAAAAGTTAATATTTTATATGTAGTAAAACAAGTATGAAATAATACAGAAAAAGTATAAATATAGAAAATAATACAAGTTAACACAATAGTAATACAAATAATTACAGTAATAAATCATATAAAATAATAAAATGATTATTAAATAATTAATTATTAAAATTCAATATATAATTAAACAAAATATATTTAAAATATAAAAACTTTTTATAAATACTTTTATAAAATACTTTTTATTTTGTATGAATAAAATCTATTATAAGATATTATAAAGAAAATGATAATAAAACAATATGTATGTATTTAAACAGTTTTAATATATAGTATAATATAATATACAATAAATAATTAAATAAAAATACATACATAATTAAGAAATAATCAATTTATTAATAAATAATTTATTAATTATTCTTAATAATTTATTAAAAATACATATATTTAAAATGTCAAACATTTAATTTAAAAAGAATATTATCATTTATTTTTACGAATATAATATTTATTTGTACTCACTAAAAAAGAGTTAAGAAATGATTATAGAACTTTACAAATAATTATTAAAAAATATATAAAAAAAAAAAAAATTATGCATCAAAATGTGTAATTTAATATTATTTCATTTATTATTATTCATACTTAAAGTTAAAGTTATGGCCACATTTAGCTTATCTTTGACTTCTGTGCTCCCACTTCCCTAAAAGAGGCACCTCACTGTAAATAGTGTTATAGCACCTTATACAGGGGCCTGCTTGCGTGTCTGCACCCAAACACTGGGCCAAGGACCAACATCAAGTTCTAGGCAAGTTTGAAAACATCTATATGAGAACTTCCCAGCAGCATTAGAGAGCATGAACAGGTCGTGTAGACCGCGTGCATCTGCGTGGATGTCCTCTTTTTGCGTGTTGTCATTCTCACAGGACTCGGCTATTGTTAGCTGCTGACTGGGCTGGCCTGTGATTTATCAGTTAGGATGCGGTGTTGAAGTATTATGATGTGTGTAGGTTTACGTAACTGCTGTACACCTTGGGGATAAATAATTCCCAGAAGTGAACTAAATCTGACTTCATTATAGGGACATCTGGGAATGTTGAAAAAGTATGAATAAATAAAACCAAATATACAGGTAGCCTATATATATATATATATATATATCTATATATATATATATATATATATATAATATATATATATATTTATACAATATTAACATAGTTTGTGTGTGTGTGTCTACTTCATCAGCAATGTTCATTGCTTTAAGTTCAATCAAGCAGATCTTTATGGATGAGATTCATGAGTGTGTGGGTGTTTATTTGTTATATGACAACTTTTTTAATTTGGGTTTAGTGTGTTTGTGTGTCAGAGGTCTTAACAGCTTCAGTTCAAGAAACAAAAGGCCTAGTGCAAATTACAACAATTATTGGTTAACTGTCATTCAGACGTGTACAAGCGAACGACTGCCAATAACCAGTGAAATTGGAAAATGGTTTTATTTGTAAGATTTACTTACAATTCATTCAAGGTTGTGATGTGATTCCCCCTTACTGAGGGAAACACAATAAGTGTCTTTGAATTTGACTTGTACGATGCAGTTTGTTCTCTAACATTTATTTGTTCTTTGAATGTTATAGTTTTTTCTTGGCATTCAGTCTGTTTTTAAATGTTGTAGATTTTTCTTTAACTCCTTTTTTTAATGTTATGTGTCCTTTAAATGCAATTTTCCTTTACGTTGTTATTTGTTCTTTATTGTAGTTTTATATTCAGCTGATTTTTCTTCAAATGTTGTGGTTTGTTTTTTAAATGTTGTTCTTTAATGTATTTTTATTTATTTAAATATTGTTATATAAATGTCTTTTTTTCTTTAAATACTGTAGTTTGTTCTTTGATCTTTAAATTCTGTAGTTTTTGAAAAGTTGTTTTAAAGGCAGGGTAGGTGATTCGGTTCAAAAACGTTTTTTTTTTTTTTTTTTTTTTGTTATGCTGGTTGAAAGTCTCCTCACATCCCAATAGCAATCACTAAGTTAAGTGGTCTAAATGTATTTTTATGTATTTATATCATCTCTGGAAGGCGTAGAATCCTAAAATGTTTATCCAGTCACATCCCTTGGTCACATGTACGTCTATAAGATGTCTGTTAAAGATCACTTCATTTGGAAAGCATCAACTGTGTACAAACATCTGTTAGACGTCTCTAAGATGTCACTTTTTCTAAATCTAACATCTTTTGTTTAAAAACGTCCTATAGACGTATTGCAGATGAGCAAACACCATAAAAATACGTCTTGCAGATGTAAATGCAGACATCAGATAGATGTCTCTGTGATGTATGTGTGCTATCAGAGATATTTGTTCTTACAATTTTGCTGTTTGTTCATTCAAGGTTGTTGTTTTTATTTATTCTGTACAATGATGAGAACTACATGTTCATGTTATATTTGTATACTTGAGATGTTTGTGTATTAGTTTAGTTTTGAGACTTAAGTATAACCTAGCTTTTAATTAAGTTCATTTAATTGACATTTTCCAGATGACGTGTTGTTGCTGTTTGCTAAAATAGGTTTTGTTTGTGTGTTTATGTCTGACTGTTGAGTGAAAGAAGAGCATAAGCATCTTTGAATTCGACTGTAATGGTAAGTTGTTTATTGATATCAGTTTCAAAAATGTAGTTCTTGGAAGGTTGTTCTTTGTACTTAAGAAACTCTGTTATTAATATTGTTGTTTATTAGCTCAGTGAGGACAACAACATGCTCATGTGTGATATTTAATATGTGTTAGAGCAAGACATTTGTGAACGTGTTGTGCAGCGATTAGCTTGTGCGCACTTCTAATATAATACTGGCTCTTTTAGGACAAAAACCGGAATGAGTAACGTCCCACAGATGCCAAGTAATGAAACAGGTGGTTATAAAAAAATTTAAAAAATCAAGAGAAGGCTGCCAAGACTGTAAAGGGTAGGCTAGTGCTGTCCAGTTCAGTGTGGTTTCAGGCTAAGCGTGTTTAATAGCTTGCACGTTGCCCTATTTTAGCACTGCCCCCCCTGTGTCCCCGCTTAGTTTATGATTCTAAATATAGAAGTGCGATGACAGAGCATGAGTACACATGCACATCGAGTGATCATCTGGAGGGGACATTCACATCAGCCTTATCAGATGTACAGAAACACCACTAAGGTTACACCCTGAGTATGCGGTTAGCATCTGTGTTAGTGCTGCACCTAATGTACCTTTTCAAAGAACCATTGCTCAATTGTTTTTGATTTATTTTTAAATGTATATGGCAACTTGTAACTAATAAACAATGGTTTGTGTGTGTTTTTTCCATATTTACTTATTTTTAGTTTTAACGACATCTAGTGTAGGCTCCTCATCTTAACCCTTATGAATTTTAACCATGGTTTTACTACAAATGAAACAAAAAACAAACATTTTTACTATAGTTAAACCACAAATTAACCGTGGTTTTGCTACACTAGTCATAGTTTAACCATGGTATATGTAGTAAAACAGTGGTTATACAAATGGTAATCAATACACCAAAAAACCATGGTTAGCTACTACACACCATGGTTAATTTTTGTAAGCTTATACCTAATGTATGTTCACTAATTTTCATTTAGCCAAAGTTACGATTAGGCTACTGTGCATGTGATATATTGTTGAAATACCATAAAAATGTGTTTTGAGTATACAATTTCGATTCTATTTATAAAATCTGACTGGATTAGCTACTTGTAAATTATTTGTTGAAAAAATGCTATAGTTTACATGATAAGTATAAACAGTCTCCTGTATTACCTGGTGGAAGAGATGTTTACTGCAGCCGTATAAATCTGGTAAAATCATAACTCTTGACTTATTGTTGTAGTTATGTTATGTTGGACCATTTAGTGAGGAAGAAGCATACGATTTGTCTTGATGTGTCTGGAGATTGTTATCTGTTAAACACTTTTAAAGTTTTACTCAGAGGTTAAACTGAGGATAATCCCTTTTCATTCAGAATATAGGCTTCCTCGAGTCATTTCTGGTGCTTGAAATTGTTGACAGGGTGATGAATTTGTGGATTTCCAGAGCATTTCAAGAGCAGTGTTTCACATCAACAGTATAGGGAAAACTTTTTATTCTCCTTGTAAAAATGCAAGTGGTATAATATGTGGCTGTTGGTAAATAAAGACAAATAAAAGAAGAGATGGAAGATTGAGAGACTATAGGCCTATATGAGAGTGTGGGCCAAGTGGCCAATTTTACAATTTTACTCAAGGTGGGTTTATTTGTTAAACTATTAACCTTTCCGCCGTTATTGCCCAGTCAATAGTCAAATGAACGTGTACTTTTTTCTTGCATGGTATGTTGTCACAAGATATGGGGTAAGTTGTCACAACTGAACTCACATTAAAACCTATTAAAGTCTTTTCATCAGGTGGTGTCCCTGAAAACAAGTAATGGAGGGAGTGAAAAGGTCACAGACAGGTGTTAACCCTTTAATAACCACAAGTGCCCACAAAGGTTATGATGAGACCATACAATGGAAAAAGGCTTGTTAAACTGAAACATTCAGTGTAGACAATGTTTAACGCAAAACTTCCTCTTCGGTCCAACCTGAACACTGAAACTAACCTGTAAAACCAAGAATAATTAATGTTGGACCCTGTTTGCATAACAGATATATAGTATCGAGCACAATAGCAGTACGGCATACATTTACATTCAAGTCTTAAAGGTTCAGTATCACAAACAGCCTGTTTGGCATTGAGGGTCATAAAATTATAGTGAAATTGCACTTGAAACCTCAATAACATTGTAAGCGTATGTTATCTATTATAGATTAATACCTGTAGTGTAGGAAAATAATGACACCAAAGTTTAAAGATTTTCATGAAACCTCTGTTTGATGATAAGATTCACCATTTATAAAACTGGTTCTGAATTTAAGATGGTGTGGTGGTAAACACTTAGGTCATGTGACTGAGTTACAGTAACTGTAGGTAATTTTTCAGCCCTGCATGTGAGTGTGTTAAAAGCAAAATCTGTACACTTCTTAGGCCTTGAATCAGGGTTATTGTTCGCAGGCCTATCTGTAACCTTTAACCTTTGGCCTCAGGCAGTGATTGAACTGATCTGACGTCAGCATAAACCATAATGAATACTGATGCAGCTCTGAGGAACGATACAGTAAATGTTTAACAAATTAAAACAGTCATGAAGCTTGGTGTGGGTGTTATGTTCAGGTTTTACTGTTTGCAACAAATGTCCCAAATATAATAGTAAAATATTATAATAAAACCTGATAAAGGGACTACAGAGTGCAACAGTTTAGGAAAAAACAAAAACAAAAAATTCACTGAATTCTTAGAGATATTATTTTGTAATAATAAAATATACAAATATAAACCAATAAAAATATAAAACAATATTTTAAAATAAAAAAAACATAAACATATTTAAATATTTTTATCGACATATATTGCTTTTATTTATACCTAGTACTAATTACCATTTTTATTTGTTATATATTTATATTATTATTTGTGAAGAGGTGAGTACTTAATTCACTCCTAAAATAATTTACATATTACATTACATATTTTCATTTATTTATTTTTATTATTTTTAATTGTATTTTTTTTTTTTTTGCTTTGAATCAAAGTTTCTAATATAGTGATTTTTTTTTTATTTTCAATAATGTTTTTCATTTATTTTATTACAATTTTTTTTTAATCCCTACGGAAATACTGAATGTGAAAAATATTTCAAATTCAGGATTGTTGCATTATACAAAATGGATTCTCAAAGAGTTCAGTTTGGAGGGTTAGCAAATATAATTAGCTAAAAATAAAAGGAATTAAAGTCAGGGGAAAGTCCACACCATGAAACAAACACAAGGCAGAAAACAAGACACTTCGGTTTAGATTCAGTCAGCGTGTGCCGAGGTCCCTGGAGAACGATCAAAGCTGCATCTGGGTAACATCAGACATGAGACTGTGTGTGTGTGTGTGTGTGTGAGATGAGTGGGAGATGAGATGAGTGTAACGTGAGATTTTGAATGTGCACAGATGAGAAAGGTGGAAGTGAGACAGATGCAGAGTGAGTGTGTGTGTGTGTGTGTGTGGGAGATGAGCTTGAGGTTTCTTTGAGGTGCCTGAGTGAGTTGTCGGTAAAAAGGAGAGACAGAGGACATGTGTGTGTGTGTGTGTTGGGGCACAAACGTTGTGACTGACAAGATGTGACATCACAGCTGAAAGAACATGCGTCAAATCCCTGCTTCTGCAATGGTCCTTGTTCACTCCCTATAAAAAAGATATTATATGTAGTATGTAGTAATATGTATGTAGTATATATAGTACATGTTTTTTCTATTCTAAATATAGAAGATATAGATTTCTATATTAAATAAATGCTGTTCTTTTTAACTTTATTCATTCAAATAATCCTGAAAAAATATCACAGGTTCCAAAAAAATATTAAGCAGCACAACTTTTTCCAACAATAATAATAAATCAGCATATTAGAATGATTTCTGAAGGATCATGTGACACTGAAGAAGGGAGTTATGATTATGAAAAATCAGCTTTGCATCACAGAATTTTTTTTTATTTTAAAGTATATTAAAATTGAAAGCCATTATTTTAAATGGTAATAATATTTTACAATATTACAGTTTTTTTCTGTCAAATAAATGCAGCCTGATGACTTCTTAAAATACATTAAAAATCTTACTGATCCCAAACTTTTGAACAGCAGTGTATACATTCATATATACATTTATAAATTAAATATATACATTTATATTTTAATTATAATATAAATTAAAATGTACAATGTTATATTTAGCTATAATAATGATGTAATATTTAATATATAAGGTAAGATATAATATATAAGGTAAGATATAATATATTTCTTTATATTATAATTTTATTTTTATAATAATTATGTTTTATTTATTTCAATGATAGAGAAACCCCTGTCTGCGGCTAGAGCACTATTAGTGTGCGTCTGCTCAATTTTTTTTTCTTTGCTCTGACAGACTGTGCGTGTAGTTGAATCGGATCAAAGGGTCATGCTGACGTAGAGCTCGCGCTCGCTCTTACAAGAGTGTATAATAACCAAATTATACAGCTGTCAGTGCTGTCTATAATACATTGTGGTGTGTTTCCCTGCATCACTCATTTCCCCATAATCACACATCAATCATGCTCTCGCTCTCTTCCTGAACACTCGCTCCTGCCCGGCCTGCTTCCCGAGATAAATAACGCTCCCGGAAAACCGCCAATGAACACGGCGCTGCTCTTATTCGCCAATATTCATAATTTATGCCTCTAATGACTTATGTGTTTTATGTGATGCAGACTAAACCTCTTCTGGTGTTTTAATCTGCATTTGTGTGTTTGTTTATCGACTTGTTTGAGTGTCTTTTGGTTCGTGAAACCAACACGGAAGTGACTAAAACTGCAATTGATTGACTGGCCACTAGAGGCTGGCTGCAAAAGGGATTCAGTCCTATAGATTCCCCATGTTAAAATGCCCAACTTTACAGCAGAAAAAAACAACAAAAAAAACATGTTTACAGCCTGATTGAAAAAGGGGTTTTGGTCTATATAGCTAATTTTGCCCTTCATGACAACTGTGAGGGGGGGTGAATTTTTTTAAAACTCATCCATTTAAATTATATTAAGCCTTAAATTTCTGCATAATTAAGGGTGTGGCCACTTGAGTGACAGGTGGATTGCCGCTGCTGTCACCACCGTCGCAGTAGGTGGGCGTGGTTTCAGCAACCAGCTCCCGCCTCTTTGTCCATTTTCGATTATCCGGGAGTGTCGCACAGTTACGCGCTGCCAAGCTTGCGTCAGCCGGCTCTGCCCACTTTGAGCTTCAAAAATGCTCTTCAGAAACCTACAGGTGACGTTACGGACACTACGTCCATGTTTTTATACAGTCTATGCTGTCTATACGATAACCCTGCAACCATAGTTTTTGAAAATCTTCATCCTGGCAGGAGTTTTCAAAAATGTTTGGTTTCAGTGACCTGGTGCTCCATCTCCCTGTGGACGAATGGCCAAACCGCATAGAAAAAGCTGCGGTTTTGAAAATACCCGCATTCGTGTGGACAGGGCCTAAAGGTGCTTTCACACAATAATCATTTAGTTCCATTTAATCAAACAAAATCCACACAAACCATTTTACCAACTACCTAGCAACGTGCTAAAAATACCATGTTTGGGAATAAAATCCACACAAAGCATTGTACCAACTACCTAGCAACGTGCTAAAAATACCCAGAACCACCTAGAATAAAATGTTAATAAAATGACCAATAATTAATAATAATATTAATAATATCAAATATTTTATATAGCCTAATGTTAAAATATAAAACTTTATTTTATATATTTAAATACAGTATATTTTAATACAACAGCTACTGTTTTATAAAGAATCTATGCACACAAATTTTGCCAAAGTTTAGAGTTCATAAAAGAGAAAGTGGATTCTATGAACGTCCCCAATCATAGTAGCTTGCCTTGATTCATAATAGAGGTGTTTTTCCCGGCTCTTCTGCAGCATTGATTGCGACTGACGTTCATATTCTGATTGCTCTTGCTGGACTGTGTGCTCGATGTTTTTGTGGTTTATTACAGAGGATGTTAATTCTGTCTCTTTCAGCGGTCAGTGCATCGCTAATAATAAAGCGAAGCAGGAACTGAGAGCCAATCAGAGATGGCGAGAGACAGTGTGTAATTTTCTGCTGCGGTTGTTTCACACTTTTTTGAGGGTCTTTCATCAGGTCTGTCAGCAGGAGTAAAACTCTTAGGATTTATTATTGTTATTATTTGTGTGTGTGTGTGTGTTCTGAGTGGATGAGTTCAGTGATTACAGTAAGATACAAACACACATGCTAACTCACAGCCCACTCGAAAACCCGCCAAATATCACTGGCAGATTGGCGGGTTGCCAAGGTAATCTGGGTAGCTTTAAGCGCGTTGCTATGTGGTTGCTAAGGTGTTCTGAACAGTTTTTAACAAGTTGCTATACAGTTACTAAAGTCTTCTGATTTGATCTAAGCACATGTGGTCGCTAAGATGTTATGAATGGTCTTTAGCACGTTGCCATGCAGATGAGTGGTTTTAAGCATGTTGGTATGTGGTTGCTAAGGTGCTCTAAATGGTTTTGAGCACATTGCAATGTGGTTGCTCAGGTATTCTGAGTGATTTTAAGCATGTTGCTATGTGGTTGCTAAGGTATCCTACATTAAGTGATTTTAAGCATGAAGCCATGCAGTTGCTAAGGTGTTCAGAGCAGTTTTTCCATTTCTTCATCTGCACATCATCCACCTTCCATATATTTCATAACATTTTATCATATGGAATTAAAAACATCACGCTGTAAAACATTATGGAGTGTTCATATATTTTTCCCATCTTATGAACAGAACCTGCGAGAGCTCAGCGGAGATGGATGATGTAACCCGTCGTCATGATAATGGAATCTCCCTCTGCAGACAGTGATGGATCTGTTGCCGTGGCAGCCATTGCCGCCCGCTGACATTCCGCTGACGGGCAGAGGACCATTGCCAAGCACTCTGCCTGCTGTCACAGAGTGGTGTGTGTGTGCATGTGTGTGTGGTCTGGGACTCCGGCCAGAGCGCTGGCTGACAGTGCCCCCTCACGCAGCTCCACTAAGAGGACCATGCAGTGCTCAAGAAAACAGAAGAAGCCCTGTGAGCGAGCTGCGCACCAGGGCAGCGGGTTCATTGTCTCTACACAACGTTTCCTAACCAGACATGGGACGACAAGTTTCAAGTGTCAAGTAAAACTGACAAAAAGTGACATAGCCAATTGAACATGATTTATGTGTTTTATGCTTAATTTCAAAATGCTGTTTTGTTGGTCTCTAGCCTAGTTAGCACTGCATTGTTTGTCACGTACGGTGTAGAGTATCCTACCTGACTGGAGTATCTAAATGGAGTCGGATATCATGTGGACATCACTTTCTTTCAACAGATGTTAGTAGTACTTACTATGGAATACCGTTTCAGGCACAAAATAAAAAAGTTAATTATGACTTTTTACATCACAATTTAGAATTTGAACAATATATTTCTTGCAATACTGCGAGATATAAACACATAACTGAGAGATATAAACTTGCAGTTCTTAGAAAAAAAGTCAGAATTGCAAGATATACACATTTTTCCGATTTCGCAAATCAGATTTTTTTTTTCCCGCTCCAGTTTCTGAGTTTACATCTTGCAGTTCTGTTTTATTGTTTTTGCCATGGAACAATTTTTTTTTAAAAAAAGGTCATTTTGACTTTATTTCACAACTCTGACTTTTTTCTCACAAATTGTGAGTTTATATCTGACAATTCTGCATTTATATCTCACAATTATGACCTTTTTATTCTTTAAAATTGTGAGAAAAAGTTGAAAAATATATATAAACTCAAAATTGAGAGAAAAAAATCTGAATTGTGAAATAAAAAGTGACAAATACTTTTCTTTTAATTCTGTGGGAGAAACAAACTTCCATAATATTCTGTATAGTATGCTAGTATGCTATTCCAAATGCAGCTAATACGTAGAAGTATTTAGCTAACTACTAGCATACTACATACTATAAAAAATATTTAGTTTAAATTAAATAAAACCAAAAACATTTTACAATTTTCAATACTTGACAATTAAGGCCCATTCACAGCAAGATCAATAAATATAAACATATCTATAACAATAACTATATTAGCACCCACACCAATAGATGATATAATTTTAAGTGTGAACTGCAGTTTTGTCGTCTGCCACTTTAAAAGCTAAAACTCTAAAACAAAAAAAAACAAAAAAAAAATCTGGTGGATTCTGGTTGGTTGTCAAAGCTTCCTCTTTGTCATCAACGTTATTGTTGTAGCGTGAACTTCACTATTCTCTTAGAATTAAAATGATTTTTAAAACTTCATTGTTATAGTTATCATCTTTGGTGTGAACAGGCCTTTAGAGTTGCTACATCGCGTCTACTCTCCGTAAATGTGAACACTTATATAGATGATTCTGTGTGAAAATGCTTCGTTGCAAATTTGTCCATATTTTTTATATTTTTATAAGCAGAGGTGACACATCAAAAGAAATCCAATAGATATAAAGACACAAAAAGTGATTGTAAACACGCACCAGCCGCTAACATTCAGCGCTGTAATCAGCAGCACATGTGGCTCCTTCCACGGGAAACTTCCGAGACATGAAGTCTGAAACATAAAATAGACAAAAAGCACTGAAAAAAAAAGACACATTGTGACTTTTTTTCCCAAATCAACCACCGAACAGCACTGTCTCTCTGACTTTCTGTCTGTGGAGTGTGTGTTTGGATGCAATAATCACTGCATTCATACTCTTTTTAATTCCTGCACACTGTGTGTATGTGTGTGTTTACATAGATTCAGATGGGACTCTCTGCTGGAATGCACATAAGTGCCCCTCTCGTTCTGTCTGGTGCTGCTCTCTAGTTGACATTTAAAGGCTAACAGCAGGCACTTAGACTCTAAAACACTATTGGAGAGTTGGCCTGTCAGTCAAATTTGGCCAGCAAATGGAACTGATCTCCTTATGCCACACACAAATACTGGCTGCATGGCCACTACTTTCTGTTCAGTATATACTGTACTGTATACTATACTTTTTAAAATAAAGGTTTTTTTTTTTTAGAATTAATGGTTCCATTCCATGAAATGTTCTTTATTGTGAAAAATCTCTTTTAGATGTTCTCCACATTATGGATCACTGCAAAACCCTTTTTGAAACCTTTATATTTAAGAGTGTGCATACTTCTTTTTTTTAAATAGTATTTGAAAGTTTAAGCATTAAGTAACTTATTTGAAAAAAGCATACTAACATACTGCTATGCACAGTATGCAAATTTCCTGTATGCATAGAATTGAAATGCTAAAACGTGCATTGCACAACAAAGCACACTGGTTGTAGTACAGTATCCCACAATGCAATGTACTCGACTTCCGATGTTATAATTGAACTGAAAGTAAAAACAACAGTGATCATTAACATCTCTTTGTGATCATTCACACGCTATTTTACTTGGTAAGCCAGTCTTTTCTACGCAAATTTGGATTAAAAATGTAAAATATTATTCCCAAAAGATTACTGGACACTACATGCAGAAATAAATGTGTAATGTAGTATACAGCATACTACAATTTGAAATCAAAGAATAATGCATAGAATAATGCATCTTTCACATATTAATTAATACTATTATATTTAAATAGTGTACATTGCACACTTAGTAGTAAAAATTTAATAAAAAAAAAAAAATTTGGAATGGCATAATAGCATACCACTTTATATGGAAGAAATACTAATGTAGTATGCTATTCTAAATTCAGTGTTATATGCAAGGTCAATTTTCAATAAATCCATAGACTGTGCACATTATACACACTGCAAAAATAGTACAAGTAATATGCTAGCATGCTATTCCAAGTAGTGAAACGGTCACAATGAGTTATATCTCTCCTGCCTGAAGAATGCACCATTGTGTGTTTGAGATTAGCCCTGTAAGTTTAGCAGGAGATAGAACATTAAAGAAGAACAAAAGTGCCTGACAGGCCCAGTTAAACTCTCTCTCTCTCTCTCTCTTTGTGTGTGTGTGTGAATCAGTTGAACTCTAGACCAGTACTGCATGAAATTTGGTATAGCACTTGCCAGTGTGGTTTACCGCAGCATGTGTGTGTGTTAGCATGTGTGTACGTGTGCGTCGGCAGTAGTTGACACACGCAAGGCTGGTATTTCCCTTGGGGAAGTTTTTCGCTGCTTGTAAGTCTGATGTCTTTGATTTCGTGCGCTAGAGGCAGGGGAAAGGAAGCAGCCGAACACCGTCTTGCTGCCTCTGTCAACTCAAGGGCCCTTGATAATGAAAGAAAGAAAGAAAGAAAGAAAGAAAGAAAGAAAGAAAGAAAGAAAGAAAGAAAGAAAGAAAGAATACCAATAGATAAGTAGAGATAGATTCAGTGACACAGATCTGGTGTATATGGAGAGAGTAGGTCGGTTTTTTCATGTTGAGCTTCATGGATGGAAGGAAATGAGAGGCTTTAATGGCATGGACGAGCAGCGTGTCCTGCCAGGTGCTCACACACACACACACACACCAGATCTTGCCAACTGTTTATTTGTCTGCCGGTTCGCAGGAGCCGCAGCACGACACGCTCTGATCCTTTGGAACAGAGCATGATCCAGGAGTCTGGAGGAAACTTCGGCCCACAGAACATCTCTCTGTCTCTCACTTAACATTATTTTATTTCTGGTTGTACACTCTTAAAAATAAAGGTGCTTAAAAGGTTCTTCACTGTGATGCCATAGAAGAACCATATTTGGTTCCACAAAGAACCATTCAGTCAAAGGTTCTTTAAAGAACCATCTCTGTCTTACCTTTTTATAATCTGAAGAACCTTCTTTCACCACAAAGAACCTTTTGTGGGAAGTCGTGGGCTAGTGGTTAGAGAGTTTGACTCCTAACCCTAAGGTTGTGGGTTCGAGTCTCGGGCCGGCAATACCACGACTGAGGTGCTCTTGAGCAAGGCACCGAACCCTCAACTGCTCCCCGGGCGCCGCAGCATGAATGGCTGCCCACTGCTCCGGGTGTGTGTTCACTGCTGTGTGTGTGCACTTTGGATGGGTTAAATGCAGAGCACAAATTCTGAGTATGGGTCACAATACTTGGCTGTATGTCACGTCACTTTCACTTTTTTTTTTCACTTTCACTTTTGTGAAACAGAAAGGTTCTTCAGATGTTAAAGGTTCTTTATGGAACTATTTAGACAAAAAGGTTCTTCTATGGCATTATGAAGCGCCTTTATTTTTTAGAGTGTTGTATTCATCTGAAGCAAGTTTTGTCATTATGTTTTGTATATTGTATATATATATATATATATATATATATATATTAACAATTATATATCTTGTATATATATATATATATATATATATATATATATTAACAATTGGAAATATTGTCTATTTTGTAAATGACATTAAACACCACAGTTTATTGTGTCATGTTGCAAGATTAATTGCTGATTAAACATTGTGATCTAACATAAATACACACAGATCTTCGGTTTTACACTGTGAAAATGTGTGTGTACAGATGTCATCTGTGTGTGCATGAGAGCTGGTGTGAATGACACCATGAGAATACACGAGAAGAGAGAAATGAGACTGACAGAACGCAAGAGAGATTATTAACACTAGAGTTCTGCCTGTGCAAAAGTGCCTCAGAGATAGGGAGCTGCCAAGATTGTGCTATCTGGTTGCTAGGGTAATATGAGCAGTTGCTAGGTGGGTTCTTAAAGGTGTAAATCAAAGTAGCCCACACACAATTTATTTTTATTTTACTTCTGCTTTATTTCACATGTTTGTTTTATTTCATTTCTGCTTTATGGTTAGTGGCCAAATTAAGTAACCCGAATGCTCCAAATATTTGATAACATTTTAATAATATTCTAACATTTGTTATAAATATATAAATCTGAATAATATTTTATTTCTGCTTTATTTTTGGGGGTGAAATTAACAGATTTTTTTAATATTTTGTTTTACTTTATTTACACACACACACACACACACACATATACACACACATTATATATACATATTATATATATATATATATATATATATATATATATATATATATATATATATATATATATATAATATTTCTGTTTTATTTTATGGGCTTGTCACCCATAATTGAGTGACCTGAAGGCACAAAATATTTATAAAAATTACATTTTTGTAATGTTCTAATATTTATGTTAAATAATTATGTTAAGTAATATTGCAATTTTAATTTTAATGTAATTTTAATGAAATTGAATTTTTAATTAAAAAAATGATCAGCATGGTCAAAATATTTGTTACATTACATTTTCACAATATTCTAATATTTTTAATACTTCTTTTTTAATACTTCTGTTTTATTTTATTTAATGGGCTTGGAGTTAAATGAAACTGAATACTCAAAATATTTGTTCAATAATATTTTAATATTTTATTAGGTCTACTATTAGAATAGTACTACATTTATTAACAAGCAAAATATAATAGCATATAAATAAAAATGCCCCTCAAGTTCAACTTCAGTGCTCCCTTTAATGAAGAAAAAAAGTTTTCCAGAAAAAAACAAAAACAAGTCTGTGGATTCCTAAAAGAGGAGACCGGCTCGTGCCGACAGGACTGCAGTTAGTTGCACTATGTGCCGCTAGGGGGGACTGCTGTACCACCGTACTCCGTATCGCCGCTGTGCTGCGCGAGACGCTGCTGCCGCTCGTGTCCCTCTCGCTCTCTAATCACGCTCTGCGTCTCTCCCCCTCTCTTTATCATTCTGAACCACCCCTCCTACCCCCGTCACTTACCATGCCCTTCTGAGAGAAGAATCCACGGCGTGTGCGATTTAGAGGGTGTGTGTGCGTGTATGTGTGCGCGTGACAGTTTATGAGCCCGGCTTCTGTTTGTGTGTGCGTAGAGGCGCTATGAAGGCCGGCTCTATTGTGTGCAGCGCAGTGCTCTGTTACCTGCGCGCAAGTGATTAGAGCGCCGTAATAAACGGAGAGAGAGAGAGAGAGAGAGAGAGAGAGAGGGAGAGGAGGAGAGAGAGAGGGAGGGAGGAGAGAGAGAGAGAGAGAGAGAGAGAGAGAGGAGGGGGTGAACGAGGGATAGGTTGAGTGGAAGAGTAATAAAGACCGAGGGAGGAGATGAAATTCCAGCTGCCTGTGAAAGGCTGTTTCCTGCAGCGCTGCCACGAGATTAATGACGAGAGAGAGAGAGAGAGAGAGAGAGACGGAGGCAGGAAGAGTGCATCGCAAACGGCTCCGTGAAAGTATCCGGTCCGTGGCGACGGCGGCCCGTTTAGCGGTGGTTAAAGTTCTCCCAAGTTATCATTTTAATAGCGTTCTCTCACGCGCGCACGGATCACTGTCGACGCAGATCGGCAGATATTGCGCGCGCAGAGGGCATTCGCTGCCAGGCCTCGTGCTCTGCGCTCCTTGCACTTGGGGTAAAAGAATTTCATTTTACGTCACGGCTGGACGTAAAAGTGAGACGAAAAGAGTTTGCTAGATTGTCTTCATTGCACTGCTTTCCAGATCCGTGTTGTTGTTTTTTAATGTTTTGCAACTCATGGTCTATCTTTAGCTAATTTCGCTGGCGCATTACTTCAGTAGCTAGTACACTTACTTAATCTTTTTATACTAGTAAAGACATTGCTGTATGATAACTGTAGAGTTCATAAGTTTGATTAATTTCAGCAATGCTAACTGTAAGTTTAGCTGTCCTCCCTGTTTTAGATATGTCCTGCTTGTTAAATTATCTGTGCTAACTTGCTGTACTTTGAGCTAACCGTGTTGGCTGTGCTACTTTTTTCTGGAATAACTGTTAATTGTGCGAACTGGGCCATCTTTACCTGTGTTCGTTGAGTCTACTATGCCCTCAGATTTACCCGTTAAAGCAAATTTTAGCGAAAATCCAGTCATTTCGATATAAATCCACGCGATTGGGAATTTAGCGCAAGTGCGAAAGATTTGCAGATTTTTGCATTGAATAATAGACAGTGGACCTTTGGGCCACATTGTATTCTCTGATATAGCTTGGATAACTTTGCCACATACTGTTTTCTGACATACACATGCTAACATGCTAACTGTCATCTGTGCTTTACCTTCACTAACTTTGCTTTTCTGAGCTAATTTTAACGGCTTTTGCATGCTAACTTTGCTTTTTCTGTGTTAACTTTGCTAACTGTGCTAATTTCTGAGTCAACTTGTTCAGTTTTAACTGAAGGTAGGCCTAGCCTACTTGTGTCAACAATCAAATTACCTGTGCTAGCTTTCTTAGCTTTACTACGTTCCCTGATATCAGTTTTAACTGTCAGAAATATTGTTCTCAGAGTTTTGGATTGCTATGCTGTGTCAACTAAAATCTGTTTAGCCTGTGCTAATGAGTGAAATGCTTTGCAAACTGTGCAGCCCACTACCGAACCAATTCCTTAACAATACTGCCTTTAAAGTTGGTCCTTCTCAAGTTTGTTTAGGGGACATTTTTGAATCTCTGAATCGCTCGTGCGTTACGATCTGCTTTCTATATTTACCGAAACGATCGCTGGGACGGCTACAGTTTACGGCTGTGGGATTCCTCCGGGGAACATCTTGTTGTCACGGTCCACTGGCGTCTGAAGAGCGCCAAGGAAACCCTGACTGCAGGAGCGAGACGAGAAAAGAGACAGAGCGTGAGGGAATGAACGCAACGGCGCGTGTGTGCGCGAGGCTCTGTGGGAGAGAAACAGGTGCTTCCTGTGCTTTTGAAATGCGAGTATGTGTGTGCGCACGTAGCGCTGCCTGAAAAGCGTGTGATGTTTGCATGCGATTACTGGCCCCGCGCTCTCTCTCTTTCTCTCTGTGTGTGTGTGTGTGTGTACCTGGCTCACGCTGAGACAGGACCATTAATCCTGCTTACTGGCCGTTGAGCAGCGGAGAGATAAAGAACCAAATCCCCCTCTCTCTCTCTCTCTCTCTCTCTCTCGCCTGCTCGTACTAGGCTTGATGGCTCGGCCTGTCTGTCGTCACCTGTAACGAGCCGACGTGAATTAATTCAATTGCGTTCGACTCATCTGTAATGTCATAAACTGCGATTTGATTATTGTATTGATGATGCGCTTCCTGCGGGTTGATTATCTCATCCGAGACCAGACGTGTTCTGCGGTTGTGTGTGAAATCGTTACTAGTGAGGTCAGATCAACACTGACCTGGAGTCACGGGGGGAGAGAGACAGGACTGTGTGTCGGGTCACACTTTCTGTAACACACGCATTCGTCAATAACTGTCTGATCGATATTTTTAACTGTGCATTGATAACCGATAGGCTACACATGCCTGCCGGAAACACACACATGCACAGAGTGTTTCCCTGCACTGCCTCTCACTCAACAGTCTCTCTTTCAGGCTCTCTCTTCTCTGCCTTTTTCTCTGTCTATATATTTCTATCTATCTATCTATCTATCTATCTATCTATCTATCTATCTATCTATCTATCTATCTATCAGTATTTGTCTCTCTCAGCCTGTCTCTGTTTCTATTGCTTTCTTTGCATCTAAGTATACATGTACAAAAAGATAAAAATAATAATATAACAATAATAATATTTAAATGAACATCACAGTAATAGAATGGAATATTGTAACATCTTAGAAGTATTAAACTGTAACACATTATAACATCTTTAACTTACATAGAAACACACAGACATACTAAGGATCACTGTGGTGGACAGTATAGGTCTTTCTCTCTCTGTGTCTATGTCTCTGTCTATCCTTCTGTAATCATTCTTTCACTCTATCTGTTTGGTATCTCTTTGCCTGTCTATCTTTCTACCACTCTTTTTCTCTGTCTGAACTACCTGTCTGTCTCTCAGTTTCTCTTCCTCTCTGTTTCTCTCTCTTTCTATCGCTGGCTTTATCTGATTGTCTTTCTGTCTACCTCGCCGTCTCTCTCTCGGGGGCCGCAGCGATATATTAATAGCTCCTGCCGCCGAGACCCAATTCCCAGAGCCGTGTAAGAATTCATTCTGTCTCTCTCGCTCTCTCTCCAGTGGGAGGGCTGACTCTTACGCATTTGGAAATTTGGCCTGTAAGTACCCTTCAGCTGGGGATCAAAGCTGTACGCTGCACACACACCGCCTTAGAACGGATGTATAGAAGTGTGTGTGAGAAGGTCAGCAAGCGGCGACTCAGTCTTGGACGCGGTACAATCTCCAGACGGCAATCCCCACTGCGCAGGATTAAACTGTGTGTGTGTGTGGATTCATGTGCTGGAAAACACAGCTTGACACGCAAATTTTCCACACTGCGCTTAAGGGAATAAACTCACCCAGGACGTCTGTGGGATTGCACCAGTTTAAGTTTATTCCCCCGAACCTTCCTATTTTTCCACGCTGACCTGCAGTCAGTCCTTCCCACAGCCAGTTGCATCTGATCTGGAATCAGTTCATGACATCACTGTGCTGACCTGTAGGGGTCAGGGATTAGCTGGTTAGCATGGCCCACTTATCCCCTGCTAGAGGCCATAGATACACCACTCTGCAGATAAAAAGCATGACAAAAAGATGCATTTTATTAAAAAATAAAGCTGTTTTAAGTGATTCTCACAAGTGTGAAATGGATCAGTGCTGTCATGACATCATCATTGATCTGAATCAACAATGTCTTTCTTTCTCAGCCATCGATCTGTTTCTAGTCTCTCTCTGTTTGCATATTTATCTGTTTCTGTCTATATACATTTCCCTGTCTCTCTCTCTGTCTGTCTGTCTGTCTCTCTGTTTACTTATGTCTACTTATATACTTATATCTATTAGACAAAAAATACTATTAAAAACAGGGTTTTCTGCAGTGCATAATGTCGTGAGGGGCCTCCCAAAGGAAGTGGGGCCTCCAACTGCATTATGGGCCCCGTACACCACTGACTTAATTTTCTCGTCGAGAGAAAGCTGGGTTAGGATCATCAGTAGACAGACATTACAGTTTAGCTAATAAATGTGCTGTCTGAGGTAACTGGCAGGTAAGACCGCGATGCTTTTGTGAGTCACAGCGTCCTTCCGCCGGCAAGACCCATTGATTCTCTCTCTCTCTCTCTCTCTGTTCGCTCGCTCGTCTCTGCCAGATCTGACGCTTCCTTTAATTCTCTCTCAAGCTTGCCTTCCTCTCTCTCTTTATCAGATTCCTTCCCGCGCCCGTGTCTGCCGTTGCACCTATTAAAGACGCTCTGCAAATGGAATTCCTCAATATCGCACTCGGCGCCGCTTTGATGTGAAAGAGAGAGACAGAGAGATGGGGGGGCGAGGTGGTAGCATGAAAAAAGCCGCCAAATTGCGTGCTCGTTTTATCAAATGTGAGCTGATATTTGTCACCGAACGGCTAGGACTCTGCAGAGTATTTCAATTAACGCGGGGAAAACGCCGCTGCAGAATCGTTTGCGGTTTACCACGCGATTTCTTCCTATTTCAGCTTATGAAATTTGTGTTCTCGAAACTAAACTAAACTCCTGTTGGAGCAGGTCATTTAAATTCACTGGTCCAATGTTAAATTCACAACAAAACTTTGTTCAATTAATTTTTTTTTACAAAAACCAAGGTTTCTGTGGGTCTTAAAAAGTCTTTGCCCTTCCACAAATTAAAGCCTTAAAAGGCCTTAAATCAGAGCAGAAAGTCTTTAAATTGATAAAGTAATGGCATTAAATGTTGCATGAACTGAAAAATCTTTGTTAGTAGGCCATTTTCCAACACAGATATCTAAACATCCTCAAGTCAAGATACACTTACTTGAGTTGGAAAATGAACATATGAATTCTTGTTTTTTGAGAAATTCAACAAAATTAAGTGAATTTATGGTTAAAACAAGAATATATCTGGGATATGAAAATTAGTTTTCCCTTTAAATTAAGTAAAACCTCCTAACCCAAATCACATATATTCTCACCTTTTTTTACATCATAAATTCACTTCATTTTGATAAATTTCTCAGAAAATTATCTTTTAAGAATTTTTTAAGATCAAGATTTAAGAGTTTTTAGACATTTGCATTGAAAGCGACAAAAATGCCAATGTTCAGTGTGATCAAAAGATACAGTAAAAGTTATTTCCATATTCTAGTCAAACTATTTTTTTGTGTGTGCAAAATTAGTTAAAAAATAATAAAGAGATTTTCAAATACAACCCATGTTCGCATAAGACTCATGTTCCCTTTAATTTATTTCTTACATTTTCTTTAATTGGTCTTAAAAAGGTCTTGGTCTTTAAAAAGTCTGCCTTCATAAAACTTCAGAAACAATGAAATGTCACCCAAATAACAATTTGCAAGTAACCATATAATCTTGTATAGTTAAAACAGGGAAAAAAAACACTTACCTTATCTTGTTGTTCATGTCAAAAGTCGTGCACTGAATCAATCTCTGCAGTATTTTTGGTGCGGTTTCATCTTTTGCTTGGCAGAATTAACCAGATGGGTAGGTTGGGTGACATGCTGTCATCCTTGAAAACCAGCAATTAAACTTTGTAAGACAAAATATGACCAGAAGTAAATTCTCTCTCTGTCCTATACTAAAAACCCTGACATTTGCATTGGCCGGTCTGCAGGGCACTGATGGCTGACGTGAGCACTGTTGCATTGGCAGGCTGGCACTGATAAACTGGATTCACTCAAGCACACTGATCTAATGCAGTAGAAAACGCTTAGTTCACTAGTCAGTTGTTTGTGGCGTATCAGAGTATAAAAGCTTACTGTGTTTGTATGTCTCAATACTCATGTTTCTTATCCTAAAACACTTAAGTGAAGTCAGTTTCTCATGCATAAAATATGAGAAATGGAAAAGAGAAAGTGCATCAAACAACAAGACCTAGATTATTATCAGGAAATTACACATTTCTCAGCATTCCTGCGAGATGTGGCACTTTGCGGTTACCTGTGTATCATTTTCTGAAGTCATTTTCACTTCCTTATGGCAGCAATCTAAGTATCATAAGTAAATGATTCTGAACACTCCATTTAAGTCACAATTCTATGGATTATACAAATACAGTACAGTATATATATATACACACACACACATTGGTGAGTGCACAGAAAACTGTAATCTAATATATTTTAATAGTCATTAGCATGTTGCTAAGCTAACACCTGATATACGTTATACGTGTTATCATTTAAGTCATTACTTTCACAATGTTTCTAAAACATTTTTATTGTGGCTACTTAAAAAAAAAAATAGAAAATCTAAAAATTCTGAAAAATGTTACATGGTGTAATGTAATTAGAAATTACATTAAAAATAATTGAAAAAAACTATACATTACATTTTCACAACTCTAAAACTAAAAAAAAATGGCCACAAATTTAAAGTCCTTGATATGAAATACATTGTAAATCTTTTAAATGGTATAAATCACTGTCAAAAACATAAAAATGACACTATAAAACACTAGTATATGTACACACACACAACAACATGTACACATTTGCGAGTATGCGATGGCCATCATAAATCTGCACACACATTGGTGAGTCACCCAAACGACTGCTTGGCAAATACTGGAAAATCCAATATTATATATGAAAACTTCTAAAATAAAATTATGAAAATCTTGCATGCGATGGCCATCATAAATCTGCAAGTGCGCTATTTAGGACAGAGCCATCAAGTCCTTTCTCACCACACAAGTTCTCTGTGAATTTTAAAGCGTTTAATTACAGCCAAGGAAAAGAAGGATTAACAGATAACTAGGAGAAAAACAATGGACCCCAATGAGATTGATAGAGATTGAAAGGGCGGCCCCAGCAGTGGGGACATCTGCCAGCTGAGTGACCTCTGACATTTGTAATGATCAGCCATGGAAAACACATACACAGACACAAACGAGAGGATGGATGTGGCCAAAATTCGGGCTAAAAAAGAACTGGCAGAAAGTGAAAGAGAATGTGTGTGTGTGTGCCCGGCTTGCCAAGGTTGGCAGGGTCTTTGATTCGCTCTGACAGTCTTTGATGCCCTCCCAGTGCCCGCTGCACCTCTCTCTCTCTACACACACACACACACACACAAACCCTAAATGCCAGGATCAGACATAGCAGAACAAGGCTGACGTAACGCAGAGGAAAAGATGAGAGCGGGCCGGGAATGAGGCATGAAATGCAGAGGGGAAAAAAAGAGGAACGTTGTTGTCATCCTCCGTTAGCGGTCGTACTGAAATTTTTCCCTGGCTGGCACGCTTCCCACTACGAGCCGCAGAACACGAGTCTGCTGAATGCGAAAACAGGAGCAGATAGTGGAGAACACCAGCAGAGACGGAACAGGCTGTTAACGGTAGACAGGTACAGACGTGTCCTGCCTCTCGCTCATTTCATCAAGCAGAGCTCCTATACTGAAGGTAATCCTGATCTGAACCTTCATATAAACGTTAACCCCCAAAATGTGTGAATATTTAGATTAAAAACCAAAATAGTCCTTTTCAAGTTTTGAAAATCTCTGGAGAACAACTACCAGGCCCTTGCGGGAATATCTACTCGCACATACAGCTGAGCGCTTACAAGAGTTGAGCCCTTTAACAAACAACGCATCAATGTCTTCTCTGCACATGGGAATAACAACTCGAAGCAAATAAATGGAGGACATATAACAAGGTCATCCATGACGTCAAAACGCTTCAACAAAACTTTTTTTTTTTTTCTGACAGTCTTGACATGTAAATTATTTAGAGGAATTTTGTGTTATCTAAAAATGCTCTTTTTATTCCAATCAGTTATTAATACTTAGTCATATCTTCTTGAAATCATGGTTTTGGGGGCTACTGCATCTTAGTGAAGTTTGCACACAGAACAAGTTAAAAATATATGATAACGATGGATTTTTCAAAATCAGTTTTATATAAACTGCAAGTTATACATGAAAAACTGAGCTTTCCTGAATAAATCTGAGTTTTGAACAAACTGGTTTAGTTAATGATTCAATGACACTCTCATAAAAGCAGTCACTTGTTTAGTTCATAAATTCATCTGTTTAATTAATCCGTTGAGTGAATAAAACAATAAATCACCTATAAAAACGTATAAAGTCACTTGATTTGTTCTTGAATTAATCTGTGTTTTGAATGAATCCATTTAGTGAATCATCAGAGACTCACTTGTGAAAATGGATCAGTGCATTCAAACAAATCAATCAAACGAATGTTCATTTCCTGAATTAATCAGTGTGTTTGAACAAATTGGTTGATGATTCAGTGACTCACTCATAAAGACTCATTGTTCAATTTTTGAATTTATCAGCATTTTGAATGAATCAGTTTGGTAAATGATTCAATAAGTCACTGATAAAAAAGTTTTTTAGTTCCCAAACTAATCAGTGTTTTGAAAAAAATCAGTTGAGTACAATAATTAATGATTCATTTTGACAGTCACTGTCAACAAATCAGTTTAGTCATTAATCAATGACCCAACTCATAAAAACAGAAACATGTTCATTTCCTAAACTGATGTTTGAATGAATGATTCAATGACTCGGTCATAAAGACTCACTTGTCAGCTACTGGCATAACAATGCAAACTTGAGAAAGAGTCAGTAAGACACAGACTTACCAATCAGCCAATAAGAAGCATGTTTAATCTTGACCTCTTATAATTTTCTATCTGTTGTCTATTCTTTTCTCTCATTCCTTCTCTTCTCATCTCTCTCTTCTGCAGACACTGCTTTGGGCAGTAGCAAAGATGACAGAACGCTCTCAAGAATGACTCACAGATGGAGAAAGCACAAGAAAACGAGGGTTTGGAAAGGGAAAGCCAGCGAACAGCGTGAGCAGTGCAGCGCTGGAGCATGTGAGGGCAAGAAGTACTTCAACACACACACATTAAGAGCATACCAGCGCTGTGTGTGCGTTAAGAGGGTTGGGTTTCTAAATGACAGATCATTATCATGCTAATTAAAGCATTTTGTAGCTGTGACTTGTGCAGTATTTGTGTATGTGTGTGAGTGTCTAATTAAGGCCGGTTCATCAGCGCCCAGCTCATTTACACCATGCTAGAGCGACACCCTGATTCAAGCACACGGACAGTAATGAAGCTATTAATTATTATAGCACTTTAACATATTTAGCCTTAACTGAGCCAAAACCGAACAGCTGAACCACCTCAACTGAACCACATGAACCCAACAAAGCTTCAGCAGTTTAACACAGTCTAGCACAGCTGAGCCAAAACTCAGCACAGCTAAACTAAACCAACACAGCTCAATCAACACGTCTGAACTACACCAAAATATTTTTTTTGATAAAGGCTTTCGTGAACAAAATACACATAGCATGTCACAAAAATTCATTATATCCACATTCATTGCATTTTATGACATGCTAAATAATTTACAATGTTCTTACAACATCTGAAGAAGAAAAGTATGGTAATACAAACAATTGAGATCAAATTATTATAAATTAATATAAACAATATATAAAATGTTTGTATATCTGGTTAAATTTTACACTTTCCTAATTAATATAAAAACAACAAAAAATTATATATTAATATAAACAATTATGATATTAACCTAAACAAATCAATAAAAATTTATATAAACATTAATTAATATAAATTAGAATAAATTATTACAAACAACAATTAGTAATTTAATACAAATTACTATATAAAATGTTTTTATATTTGGTTTAGTTTTGCACTTTCTTAATTAATATTAAACAAATAAATATATTAGTATAAATAATTACATTAATCTAAACAAATCAAGTTAAAATAAACATGGATATAAATTATTATAAGCATTCAAATAATTAGTAAATTAATATAAACTAATTAACATATAAAATGTGGGAATATTTAGTTACATTTCACATTTTCTTGATGTAAAACAAAACAATATAAATTAATAAACATAAATTAATAAAATAAATAAAATGTTTTAATATATGGTTTAATTTTGCACTTTCTTGTTGACCAAAATGTTCATTTCATCACCTAAAATTAGATATCATTTTAGTTCAAGTAAAATGGAGTAAAACTGGTATATCAAATAAAAAAATAGATAGATAGATAGATAGATAGATAGATAGATAGATAGATAGATAGATAGATAGATAGACAGCATATTAAGATCAGACCCAAAACCACCTGTTCTTTTGGTGATGGGGTATAAGCTGATCTCAGAGCAGCACCTTTACCTTAGAGGATTTATTTTCGTGACCCCTGTTGACTCAGTAATGTTGGAGACAGCACGGTCTTTGTTCGGTTCAATGAAGCGCTTCCTCATGCTAATGCTAGAAGCTGGAGAGCGAGAAGTTTAATTAGCGACTTAGTATTGATCAGCACTGAGGTTACCTTTGCTGACAGAGCACAGTTTGAGGGGCCGCGTGTGCGAGCGCTTGTGTAAGCCAGTACCAGGAATGTAATTAAGAGATTCAGAAACCACTGGGGTGCTGGTGGAAATTGGGATCCTTTTGGTGTGCAGTGTGTGTGTGTGTGTCTCCTGAGTCATTATGACACTCATAATGATCTGTTGTCCTTATCAACCAAGACAAACGTACTGAGAAAAAAAGGAAAGAATAAAATACGGTTAATGAGCATGAGCAGCCATTACAAAAACAAACTGTACATTTACAGTGGAGGAACACCAATATTATGGTACTGTTATATACCATGGTACTTTAAAAGTAGTACCATGATATATGTCTAAGAAAAGAGTTATACCACGCTAAATGTCAAAAAAATGTGTTAATACCATGGTAAATGTAAAAAAAAAAAAACAAGTTAAAAGTGTAAAAAACATGGTAATATCATGATAAATGTTTGAAAAATGTTAATAATACTATGACATATGAACATATGTCATAGCACCATGGTAAATTTACAAAACAACAGAAACAGCACTGTAAATGTCTGAAATGTCCATGTTTTTTGTTAAAAAAAAAAAAACGTAATATGTAATGTCTGAAAAAAATTCCAAAAAATACCAATACCATGGCAATACTAATGTAAATGTGCCAATCACATGTTATAAATGTCATGGTAAACATGCTAATATTATGGTAAATGTCTGAAAGAAAACATGATAAATGTGAATAGAGTTGTATTAGAGTATAACATGGTAAATGTCCCATGTTTTTGTCCAAAAAACAAACAAACAAACAAACAAACACACACACACACACAAACTAAAGTAATAGCATGGCAAATGTCTATAAAACATGTTAATACTATAATAAATGTAAAAAAAAAAAAAAAAGTCTCAAAATTGAATAGTATGGTAAATGTGTTACCATGTTACTCTTTGGTTAAAGAGTCTTTGTATGTATAAATTTGTGCTCCAAAATTCGAACTAAGAAAATCTCTCTCTTTAAGAGCTTTGAATTCAATAGTGGGGGGGCAGAGACAGGAAACCATGGAAACCAGAGGTTTTTGATAAATAGCTAAAGTGTGTCCCTACGTGTGTTTGCGTCCTGTGCTCTGTCATGTCTGCTATCTGTAAGTCCTGATGGTGTGTCTGTGCATGTAAATTTGTGTATTCACCTCAACTAATCTTCAATTTACAACCTACAGTATAGGCAAATGTGCACGCAGCAATGAATGCACTATGGACAGCCACTCTCAACTGGTTTCCCAAGCAAGCTGACAAACCTACAGTAACAAAATTTATTTGTAATATTTGTATATTTTTTATAATAAATAAAGTCATTTACAACTCTGAATAGAATATATTATGTCCAAACACTGTTTTAAACAATATTAAAACATGCTACATAAACTGATAGCCCCACAATGAAACAGATTATTAAATCCGCAGCAGTGTCTCCCATCTAATCCCATAAAAATATTAAAAAAAAAAAAATTTATACTAAAAAATTCACAGTTATATACACCTCTGCTTTTTATATCATACCCCTGTGACCCAGTGTCTCCCATTGAAAATAGGTTCAATTATCCTGTGTCCAGCCCTAGTCAATGTTCAGAACGTCCCACCATGTGCCGGAGAATACCCAACTAATCCGCGATGCACGGTGCGTTCTACGAGCCAGCAGCGCCGTCCGTCCGAGGAAATGTCCTCTGAGTTAGTAGCCACTGGCGGAGTGGATGTTGCCCCTGGCACCAGTTTGACCCAGAGCTCAGCCCAATCGAGCCGGAGGAGATCCACCGATGACTGATTCCACCACACCTGCGGCTGCCAAGCAACTGAGCAGAGGATCGCCCTCCAACCCTTCAGACCAGGTTCTGCCGGCTACAGAGTGGCGTTGGTGTGAGCGCAGAGAGGAGCTGAGGGTGAGCCACAAATAAGGTGAGGCCTAGAGTTCCCGGTGCCAAAACGAAGAGGGGAGGGCTCCAGCCCCTGAATCCAATTCAGAGGGCCCTCCAGTGCCCACTCCTCGAAAATACCTGCCCTCCCACCTGCTCCAGTCTCTTCCACTGCTGTCGTCTGGCTGCCCTCTGCTCGCCCTCAGCCCACCCTCATTATGGTGCGAGCCCCGCGGGACTGCCATCCTCCAGCGTCACCCTGGTCGGAGTCTTCCTCACCTACGCCTCCGAGGCCCGTACTCCACCTTGGCCCGTAGACCTAGCGGCTCCACCTCGGCTCCTAGCTCCCTCACCTCCACCATCACCCGTCGATCCATCAGCTCCACAGAGCTCCCTCATCCCCCCAGCTCCGCCTTGGTCGGGTGTCGCCCTGCCATTGCCTCTGGACTCCTCTCCTCTGGTTGCGCCTCATCGCTCTGTCCCACCGGCTCTATTGGGCTCCTTCCTCCCACAAGCTCCACCTTGGTTCTCTGTCGCTCCGGCTACGCCATGGATCTCTGCCTTTGTCACCAGGTCACCAGAGCCCTCGGCTCCACCCTGCCTCCCCCCCCCCCCCGAGCCATCCAACTCCCCCTGGCTCGTTGGCTCTCCATCTCAGGCTCCTCTTCCACCTGCTCCACCGCCATTGGTCGGCCCCCTCCTCCATGGCTCCTCCCACCGTCGGCTCCACCGTGGGCCACTGTTATGGCTGTGGCCTGGGTCTTGTTGTGCTCCTCCTGCTCTGGGTCCCTCCTGTCTCCTCCCTCCTTCGTCGCCCCCCCCCCCCGGTCTCTGTCTGCCGGCCTACTCTTGGATATCCGTCCTCCTCCAGAACCTCCCAAGTTCCCACCCACGCCTCCCTCTGTTGTTGCTACGGTGCAAGGACGCACCTTCCGGGAGGGGGTGATATGTCAGGGTTATGGACCTGTGTTTTGCTCCCTGTGACCTAGTTTATGTCTCCCGTGGTTTGTTAATCTGATTTCAGGTGTGTCTAGTTCTTCCCAAATTATCCTGAGTTTAAAAGCCCTAGTCCTTTCAGTCAGTGTTTGTCAGTTCTGAACGTCCTTCCATGTGTTCCTGTGTCTCCTACTTTCCCCTTGTGATTGGATTATTAAAGACTGTGATATTGAAGAACTCCTTGTTTCCTCGTTCCTTGCTCTCCGAGTGTATTGTGACAAATATAAAGCTATAATTGGCAGAAATAAAAGTCACGATTACAAGAAAAAGAACACCCTGTGAATTATGATTGCAATTATAAGAAATAACATCACAATTGTGAGACAAATTTGCAGTAGCAAGATATAAAGTCACATTGTAAATAAAGTCGCAATTACAAGAAATAAGGTTGCAATTGTGAGATATAGTCACTTCGTAAAATATAGTTGCAATTATGAAATATAAAGTCGCAATTGCAAGAGAAATTCAGAAGTCAATAATTCGCACACACATATCATCAATAAACACCCTCACAAATTTAAATTAATCGTGTATTTGTGCGTGATTGTTAGTACTACAGTCTTCAGGAGTCAGCGCTGTGGCACATTGTGATTCATTGTGTATTTGTGCGTGATTGTTAGTACAGTTACAGCGACCACAGCGGGACGTCTGCCTCTCAGTCGGTCTCATATAATTGTTGTTCTTTAATTCGGTTAAACTCAGGACAAAGAAACCGCTGATCCATTCTGCTCTCTCACTCCGTCATTATTCTCGTCCCTTTTTTTACGTTCTTTTTGCCATCTAATAGGTGGACGGTGGTGCAGCTTAATGGAGGCAGACTCTGCTGAAAGCTTTTCACCGCTCACCCAATTAATCTCCCTCTCTCTTTCCCCTCAAACACACATTCAAGTTTTCTCTCTGTTCTTTGTTACACACAAAGTCAGCTTGGGTGAATCTCACGAATCCTATCACAATATCTATGACAAACATTTCCGGTTTCTGTATGACCCCAAAATCAATGGAAACAAGAAATTAAGCATATTTTTCAGAAGCATTAGCCTTTTCCCCACTATTTTCATAACGTTCACAATTCGAGTTTTATGGCTTTTAGTACGTTTGTTCATTTTTAGGCTAATCTATATGCTAGTGTACTCCTAAATGCTAATAAAAATCCTCATTACTGAAATGCAAAAATAGTCATTCATATTAACGTAATGAGAAAAAAAAAAGAAAGAAAAAAAACAGTGATATATTATTTAAATTGTGTTTTTAGACATAATGGTACTATTTTTTTGTACTGAATTTAATGTTTGTCAATTTTCCTGCTGAAACAAAAAAACAACAATAAAAACAGGCTAAGATAGTTTCATGGTTTTAGCTGGTTCAATCTTGTTCAGGATTAAACAAAAACCATCAAACTAGACCAGTCAGGGCCAGAAAGTCAGCTTAGGCTGGTTTAAGCAAAAGCCATTTTTATTTTAATACATATAAAGTCACATTTAGAAATATAAAGTTGCAATTGCAAGAAATAAAGTCACAATTGTGAGATATAAAGTTGCATTCATGAGAAATAAAGTTGAAGTCAAGGCTGGAAAACCAGCTTAGGCTAGTTTAAGCAAGACATATTAGAACCATTTCTACTTTAATACAATTAAAAATACTAACTTACAAAAATGTGAGAAAATAAATTAAAATTAAATAAAAAAACTCCAGATGCATTCAGTAATGAAAATATAAATCATTTTCACATAAGATAATGAAAATGGTAATGCCACTGTAAATGTCCCCCAAAGACAGTAATAGCATGATAAAGGTCATTGTAAATATGGTAATACCATGGTAAATGTCTAACAAACATGGTAATACCATCATAAATGTAGCAAAAATGGTAATAGATACCATCAATCTTAATGGTCCTAAAACAGGCTTCATTATCTTTCAACAAATTTCTAATTTCTTATTTTTAAATTTGCGGTCAGAGTCGGACATGGTCTCCACACGTTTGGTGATATTTACACTCTTGGTGTTTCTCTGTTGTTTTTCTTTTATGTCACACACACACATATGCCGTATAACAGATAGCTGTGCGTTTTATAAACGGAGGCCTCCTGCAGTCTCAGCTTTGCAGAGACGCTGACAAATAGATGCCTTTCTTGAAAAGCTGCACGGAATGTGTGTGCGTGAGTGTGTGTGTGTTTGCTGCAGTGAGGTGTGGAGAGGGAGGGAGAGCAGTGCTGGAGAGCTAGAGTGGGCTGTAATGGGTGTAATTTGAGTTAGAGAGAGAGAGTGAAATGAGAGTGAGAGTTAGAAAATAAAGAGCGTACCGATTAGGAGAGGAAGACGGGGTTCGCACGAGAATGAGAAAGAGAAAAATGGCAGAATGCAAAAGCTTCTGAGAGCTTCCGCAAGAATGAAATGAGAGCAATGTAGAGGGAGAGACAAAGTGAAAACCTGTAATTTTCCATGCCACAAATAATAATGAGTTTTCAAACAATTTTCCCAAACAGAGAAAAAAGAGCAAATATCTCGATGACATCATCCTGCACTACTCCGATTTTTGTCCAATCAAATGCTGTCTAGAATGAGAATATAGATTAGCCTCACAGCTCATAGACATGAATGCAAACTTTCTATTCTTATTTCATGGTGTGTTTTCAAGAATTTCTTGTTTACTTGCCACCAAGTGTCTTAAACAAAATCTAAAACATCTCAAAGATTCTATGCACAAACCTCGCAAACTTTGGTGCCTCCAGTGACTAGTTCTTGCATAGCAGTGCTCATTATATCAAAGATATTCAACTTCGGTCACCTAAAAAGAAAATGGAAATTTATTAACTTTTATGTTGTTATTTGATGGTTATTTTAAAACCATCTTGAAAACTTTTTGCAATGCCTTTATCAAAACAATGCCTGTTTTGTATAGATCTTTACTATTTTACCCTTGTTGGGTAATAATGAAAAAGGAATGAATGTATGAGTGGGAAAACCTGAGATATATAAATAAATAGTTTAATTACTTTTTTTTATTTTTCTGCATCATTTCCAATCAAGCATAAATAAATAAATTACAAAAATAAATAAATACATATGACTGAAGTGCCTTTGATATAGAAATAAATATTAGTTTTTTTTTTTTAATTTACTGCATCATTTCCAATCAAACTGTAATTTAACTGTAATATAATGTCACATTATGAAAATAATCTAAATATAATAATTATATTTGTTTAGGATACACAAAATGCTACTGTAGCTATGAATCAAGCCTTAAAAATACTACAGAATCAGATTTTTTTTTATTCCAAAAACATTCAAAATGTAATTTCCATCACAGAATATTATTAATCATTTGGGATGTGATGGAAATTACAAATGTGGTGGCATTTTTTATGACTTTCAGGTAGAAAAAAAAGAGAAAATTCTCCTATGATGCATGTATATTGTCTGATAGACATTGTTAGCAGACAAATTAAAAGGGCTAGCGAAGGGTGTATGTTTATTAGGCATCCACAAGGCCTAAAGTTCAAGAAACCCCTAAAAATGACCAAGCAGTCTGAAGCTTCAAACATGCAGGTGCTTTAATGGTAAAAAGTCTGTAAAAAGACACTCAAAAAAATTGGCCCTATCAAGACTTATTCAAATTCTTTTGTTTTATATTTTATACATACCACTGCAAAGACAGACTATGAATGCTTTGAGATAAAATATGGAAGACAGTCACAAGTCCAATACGTCCTTGAGGATGCAAGGGCTCGCTTTGCTTTTCTACAAGCTGCATGTGTGTGTTTGACACTGGCAAGGTTGTGCTTTCCAACGTGTGGCATTAACCTGATAACATGTCTGGTCTGTCCCCACGGTAACAGACTCTGTTGTCCCTTTCCATCACTGGCACACTGACCTTTTTTACAGTGACCTGCCCCAGGACTGGCAGACACAGAGAGAAAGAGAGAGAGAGACAGGCTACACACCTGCCCTCCATCAGAACTCCGCATCTGCTGTCTTCAAAGCCGCAGTGATGCACAAGTGTGTGCGCCAGCTGCATTTGAAACCCGATCGGAGATTCACATCAAACAGGCCTGCCTGAGAGCTGACCAAACACACACACACCGAGTAAATCTCCCAGACACTTATGATTTCTCTTTTCTCTGCTACACACTCCATTTCTCATTGTCTGCTGGGGGTTAACGCTTTTATAGATGGTTGTGAGCCATTTGTTTGGTTTTTGTGTGTGTGCGGGCGATGAAATATCTCAGACGGCACACCCAGAGCGTTAAACGGGAAACTTAGCGGAAACACTGATGGAAGAGGTATCAAGTCTAATGCAGAACATAAGGCTAATAGGGATTAGAGGTGAAGAAAAGTGGAGGAGATAAAATTGTAAAAGAGATGTGAGATGCGAGCGAGGATTTGGCGAGCAAGCCGGGAGATTCCAAGTGTAGTCCGGTGCCATAATTCATGAGATGTTCTTCGTTAAACCAGGTGGCCAGATTGCAAGACCTCAGAATATATATATATAAAAAAAAAAGACAAAAAACAAAAAACAAAAAAACTAAACCTAACTTCTTAAAAAAAAAAAAAAAAAAATAAAAAAATAAAAAAAGGAAAAAAAAAATTGAAATAAACAGTAACAAAAAAAAAAATAGTACTGGGCAACGATTAATTGCATCCAAAATAAAAGTTTTTGTTTTGTTAACATAATATATGTGTGCGTGTTGTGTATATTTATTATATATGTTATTTCAGCTAGTTTCATTTTCATTCATTTTCAGTTTATTCAAAAACAAGAACTAATAGAAATGACAAAAATGCATAACAAAATTACTTAAATGAAAATGGAAAATATAAAAATAACCTAATTCAAAATATTAATAAAAGCTATAGTAGTATCTAATTTATACTAAAATAACATTAACTGTCACAATATTTATTATTATTTTAAATTAATTTTTACTTTCACAGGTAAAATTTTAGTCATAAAATGAAATATTATATATATACACTAACATTTACTATTTTTCATGAAGAAATTATAATGTATTTGTCACCTAAAAAACTATAACAGTATCTTAATGATACTAAAATAACACTGATAATTAATATTTTAAATTTGCCTTTATATTTAGATTTTCAGTTTTCATTTTAGGTTCAATTTTAGTTAGAAAACTGAAAAAATGTAAAATAAAAACTAATTCAAAATAATAACTATAACTATAAAACTATAATATCTCGATTCCAAAATATCACTATTTATTTAATAATTTATTAATATTTTGAATTAGCTTTTATTTTTTGGTTTTCAGTTAAATTTAAGTCATTTTGTTATGTTTTGTCTTATATATATTCTTTTAGCTTTAATTTATTTCTAGTTTTAGTAATCTTAGTGCTTAGAACTTTTCTGTTAGTTGCCAAGGCAAGATTTCTAATTTTCACTTAAAATTTTTACATTTAAGATTTTAAGAGAATATTTATATTTGATTATCTTTAAGCTTTACTTCAATAATCAAAAATCATTTTCAATAGTTTTAGTTTTAGTTAACAATAACAACACTTTCTTGGCCAGAACCCCCCCCCCAAAAAAAAAAAAACTAACAAATCAAAAAAAAAAATTAGGGTGCTTAAACAATACAGTTTATGTTGTGAGAGAATCCAGCAAATCTTTGATTACAAAAGGGATGAATGGCCTGTTGCATGGATGTAAAAAAAAAAAAAAAGGGTTTACAAACATGACAAAATCTTGCAATTTTAAAAATTGCTCATTTCGAATGAAAACACACCAACGGGAATTGCAAAAAGGTGCAGTTCAATCCAATCCACCATATTCCAAAAACACACCTCACCCAAATGTCAGAGCGTTCTCCAGTGTATAACTCAGCTAATACGGGGAGAGAGAGAGAGAGAGAGAGAGAGAGAGAGAGAGCTATTATTCCTGGCTGCCTCATTTCCAAGTCCAATTTCTAAGAACGGAGCGATTGAGTGACGCCAACCGAAAGGCCCTTCACCTCCTCGCTCTCCCTCCCTACTTCTCTTCCTCCCTGCTGCAGGAAGTCGGGTGTGTAGAGAGCATCCTGCAGTCGATAAGGGTATCGATCCCACTCGGGTTTGGTAAAGTGATAGATAAAGAAACGAGTGGAGTGACAGACCGAGGAGAATCATTTAACCCTGCGGGGGGGGAGTGAAGGAGGGACAGTAATGACAGCATTTTCCGGGGACTTATCTTCGCAGAAAGAGAGGGAACGCAAACATTGCTACCGCCATGCACGGAAGAGAGGGAAGAAAAGAGATAGGGAAAGAGAGAGAGAGAGAGAGAGACATGCCTCATTTTCTAAGAAGTGATTTGAATAATGAGGAAGTGTAATTTTCTCTCTTTCTCGTCTGTGGTCGCGGGTCTCTAATTGCTCAGGCTGAATGTAGAGTGGGCTCGTAGTCTGTGATCTGGCTCTCCTGTTCTCACATAATCGCACACGTTTTTCCCCTGTCTCATCCCCACCCCCCCCTCTTCTTTATGCCTTCTCTCTCTTGTGGTCTCTGTATCTTTTCTTTTCTGCCTTGCCCCACAAATTTCAAAGCCGGGCGGCCCATTTCAGAATTTCCCATCTCTCTTAATGTTTCTGTCTTTCACTTTTCTTCATTTTTGGCTGAATGTGTGTGTAGCAGTGTTGGCGAAGCTACTTTCAAACTAGCTTCTGAAACTACTGAATCATTTTAGTTAAGATCTGAAAAAGCACTTGGCAACACTACAAGAACTAACAAAAAAGTAGCTTAAACCAGCTATCTGATTATCTAATTGAATTCTTTAGATGATCTTAATTAATCTGGCATAAAAACTATAAAAAAAATCTCAATAAGGTTGATGAAAACTCAAATTGAGCAAACAAATTTATGCAAAATATGAGTAATATAACCAGAAAACAGCTTTTGGCTACAACACACTTCACTTTAAAAAGCGAGACACTGTTTTTGGGCCATTTACTATGAAAATTGATATTATGTTGATGAAAACTAAATATGTCTAATAAAACCAGGAAACAAAAATTTGCTACAATGAACTTCACTTCAAAAAGGAAAACACAGGAAATGGCAAATGAAGATCTGTATTAGGCTGATGAGGACTTGAACTGAACAAATGATTTACACTAAATATGACTAACCCAACCAGAAAACACCATTTTGCAACAAAATACTTCACTTCAAAATCAAAGACACAGGTACTCCCTCGTGGGACTCAAGTGAACCATTGAATCATTTGGTACTGAACTGTCCAAACAAACTAATTCAATCAAATGATTAGGATGCTACATATAAGAAACCGTGGGCCACTTCACTGCTAATCATTGAAAAAGTAGCTTGTCAACAAAAACGTTGCTATTTTCACCTTAATTACTGTCTTGCTGGTGAAAAAAGTAGGTAGTTAGAAACCAACATCTAATATCCAACAATAAATCTACAAAAACCAATAAAAAACAAATTATAATAAAAAATGTACACCATAAAAAATAAAAAAAAAAATAAATCAATATAAGCAACTAGTATTATTAAAAAAAAACTAATTCCACAATAAACATAAACACACAATAATAATTGATAACAATATAGAATAATTATTGAAGGACCATGTGACAATGAAGACTGGCGTAATGGCTGCTGAAATTCAGCTTTGCATCAGCAACATTTATTTTAAATGAAATTATATTTGAAAGTATTACTGTTTTTCTGTGTTTCTGATGAAATAAATGCAGCCTTGGTGAACATTTTATTTCTTAATGTACATATTTCACTAAAAAAAACAAAAAAGATAATTAATGCCACTAATCAACAACGATAAATTTCTTAATGTACATATTTCACTTGAAAACTTAAAAATGTTCATGAATGCCATTCAACTTCAACGATAGAGAGAAGTATTGTTTGTATTCACCTCTGCTTTGCTGCGGCAGGTTGAAAGCCAAAACGTGTGCTCAAATTACTTAATATGTGTATGTGTGTGGATGTATGCACCTCTTTGAATGAAGGTGTGTATGTGTCCAAGCTGTGGAGTGCTACTCCTGAGTGGCAAATACAATAATTGTACGTTACGCCGGAGCAAAGCAATCAGACATGAATGAAGAAATTAATTGGCCGATCTCTGGAGACTAAAATAGAGTCCCTCCCTCCCCGACACACACACACACACACATACACACTCTAATCAGCCGTGGCTGACAGCCCCTCCCTGTGAGCGCTAGCGGGCAGAGGATCAGAGAGGGGCATTATAAGAGATGAAAGAGGTGCGGTGGCCGCTGCAGAGGTTGCCGGGGTGTGTTACGCACCATGAACTTGCTGGGCAAGAATGGACAGAACTAGCACACACACATATACGATCTCTCACTTGCATTCTAATACACAGGATTCACATAAAATCAAATAAATGTGCATTTGGTCTATACGTACAGCTGCTAGCTTTGCTGAATATAGCTGTTTATAGTACTAAACCTGTAAAAGATATACAGTAAAAATTACTGTATTGGATAAAAGCTGAAAGTATTGGATAAATCTAAAAGTAATAATTAAAATATATGTAAACTTATAACATGCAACACCTTTTGTTTAATCAATAAATGTCATAATATACATACAATTGTTAGCCGTCTTGAATATGTAATTGAATATGTTACCGCAAACTGTAAAAATCAAGTGTAAAAAAAAAATACAATAAAATTCAATATATGTGGATTTTAAAGTTTGTCATACACAAACAGTTCAAACAAGGCAGCAAACAATCGCTCATGTACAATTGCGCTAGCTACAAATAAACTTACACTAACAATTTACATATGCTTGCTTTGTTGAATATAGTTGTTCACAGTATAATTTGTCGAAAAAACACTAATGTAAAAATTTACATTTTGATACACTGGATACACTACCTAAAAATAAACATGCAGTCGTAATATACATACAATTATTAGCATTATTCAATATGTAGTTGAATTTAAGTTATCGTAAATTCGACAAATCAAGATTGCAATTTTTTTTCAAGTTAAACAGGACCGCACACACAACCATTCACATACAATTTTAGGGATACACGATAAATATAGGCACGATATCGTTGATATCAGTTGTTAAACCTTAAAATGTTATGAATCTACGAGAATACTTTTTGTGCACAAAGAAAACAAAAATGACTTTTTGTGCACAAAAAGTATTAGCTTCATAAAATCACAGTTGAAGCACTGATGTCACATGGACTATTTTAACAGTGTCTTTACTACCTTTCTAGGCCATAAAACGTTTAAATTGCATTCCTGTCTATGCAGGGTCAGAAAGCTCTTGGATTTCATCAAAAATATCGTAATTTGTGTTCTGAAGATGAGCAAAGGTCTTACGGATTTGGAAGACATAAGGGTGAGTAATCAATGACAGAATTTTAACTTTGGGGTGAACTATCCCTTTAAACAAAACTGCAACACACAATCACTCAAGTACACTTTCATACACATGATGTGAGCTATAATATTTGTACAACCACTAGCTTATTGTCGATCATAGTACTGTTGATATAACAGAAAAAAATAAGTTGTGTTGGATAAAAGTGTCAAAAGTAAATGTTGTACAAACTGTAAATAGCTGTAACATAAACAAACAGTAAACTGTTGTAAGCGAGGTAAATATGTGAACATTTACCATTTACAGTAAGTTGAGTTGGATAAGTGTAACAAATATAAAAGAACAAAGAAATGCATAACAATGTAAAAATCTAGAATAAAAGTAAGGTAAATATAATATACACAGTTTTTATGTTTATCGTACATAAATGAACACAACAGTCACGCCTTCTCAGACAGATAATTTCCTCTTCGACGGGTGAAGCGTTTAAGCCCCTGTGTGGCAGTGCTACGACTCAATATTCAATTTTCCTTCTAATTGCCCCAACTATCGCCCCAACCCCCCTTCCTCCCTCCATCTACGCCGCATTACCGTTGGCGTACCCAGACTGCCCAAACAACTTAACTAACGCACCCCACTCCCCAGGGGCATGTGCGCATATGTGTGTGCGTAGGGTTCTCTGAGGCGGTATTCAGAGATGAAGGGGTCATACAAATGGTTTGTGTTTCTTGCGACGTGTGGCTTGTCTTTGACAGGCCACTCACTCGTGCATGCCAAATGTATGCGCATGCTTGACTGAAGCTGTGTGTTGTGGGAATGGCACTTTGTGACTTTAAACGCAGATCTGAGGCCAGGTGTTCTGTGCGCGGCATAAACACTTTTGTGATTCCAAGCTTTCATCCTAGCCAGAGAGAGACGAGAGACAGCAGGGGTGGGGGATACACAGGAAGGAGGATGGACGGGAAAGGCAGGGAGAAAGAAGAGGAAGATAGAACAGGATCTGCGTGTCGGTGAAAGAAATGCCGGCGGATCGCATTGTCTGCCGTGCTGAAATTACCGGCTCTGCTTGTCTCAAAAACATCCCAGCGGGAAACCGCCTGGAAGAGAGAAAGGCATAGGGAAAGTAGAAGAAAAAAGCACTTCTTCCCTGAAAGAACATTTTTAAAAGAGCATTTGCATGACTTCATTAGTTTGTAGCGCAACAAGAAAGAACGTTTCACATTTGTTTACGGGATAAACAAGAGAGAGAGACCTTTCCAAATGTTTAGTGTGCATGAACACGGAATCTCAATTAGCAAGAGTGTCTCTGGCGACAAACAAGACGGCAGGCCCTCTGCACGTGCCGAATCGATCAATTAATTAGCCGGCGGTGTGCGGATACGCCAGAGGTCTTCAATCAAAGGCAGGCACACATGTGTGCAAAAAAACGCGCAGGGAAACCGGCGAACCGGCAATCTCTCTCTCGTTCCTGTCCGTATGGCACAAGGGCCCCCTGGACGGCATATTATTCATCTGACAGACAAGCGAGAGAGAGCGAGCGCGCAATAAAAGCATGTCCTCGCAGGCGCACGCTGACTCAGGAGCTGCATATATCAAAATAAGAGGAAAAAGCTGAATTATCCGGTGTGCTGCGGAGAACGTGGAAGGAATACAAATACCACACTCACGCGCACACACGCTCAATCTTCGTTCTTCGTGCACGCTGCTTTCCGTCGGAAGCCTGTCTCTCTCTGTGGCAGGTTCGAAACAGAACGGTTTCCTCTTTAGAAACAGACTGTGGGCAATTTCCTGCACTGATTAGTCAGATTACATGCATTAGACAAGTGAAGTATTTAAATCGCAATAAAATAACAGGAAAAGAGGCTTGAGATTCGGGGAGATCACCACACACTGTCTATCGCTCTCTCTCTGCCGCGGTCTCGCACTTTCTGTGATGTGATACACGCACACACATACGCATGGTGGAAAATTAATTCAGGCACTGAAGGGAAGCGCTGTCTGTGAATACTAATGCCAGCGTGCTGAAAGACCCCGGCAGCGCAGCGCTCAGAACTTGCGACGCTCAGTGTGTGTGTGTTTGCATGCATGTTGGACAGGTGAATTGTGGGTATATGTGCGCCTTAGACAGATAAAGCGTGTGTGATAGACAGGGAAGTTTGTTTATGTCAGATAAGTAAATTGTGAGGTGCGTGTTAGACAGGTAAAGTGTCTATATGTGCTAGTAGGATGAATGTGTTTGTGTGTCAGACAGTTTTAGTGTTTTTATCCATAGAAGGCAGGTGTGTGTGTGTGTTAGACACATGAATTATGTTGTTGCATGTCAGATATGTGTGTCTGTTAGATAGATCTTTGCATTACTCTCACGTGTTTATGTGTGAGTTAGACAAAGGTAGCCTATATGCAGGCATTATAGGAGTACGTTAGACTGGTGAAGTGTGTGTGTGCCAGTCCTGTAGAAAGGTGTGTATGTGCGTTTTGCTCTTAACTGCTCTTTAATATCCTCCGTCTCGTGCTCCCTAACGAGTCTCTAACGATCTGTGCGTCATTATGGCTCCACTCTTCCGTTCCCGTTAATATTTACCGGCCACACACACATAAGCGCGTGCGCTGCGCGGCTCATCTGCATGCTAAAGGTCATGCGGCTGCTGCAGTAATTGGCCTCTGTTGCTCGGAGCGACGGCGACGGAACAAACGAATGTCAGGTATTCCTGCCGCGCGCGGGAGTCGGCCATCGTACTGCTGTTTGTTTTTTGCAGTTGTTGGGTCGTTAGTTGGCGTACAAGTAAACACAGCAGAGCACGCACAGAGAAAGAAATATGACGCAACCTGTACTGAAAATAATTCATATCTTAACTTCATAAAAAAATAAAAACTTTTGTCACCTGCGCAGTGGTGTATTGTAAGGCTTGACATTATTCCATGATAATTGTGTTGCATGTAGAGTTGTATGTGTAATCTGCTCCCAGAAATCAAATCAAATATGATGAATACTCAGGTAATATTACTCTTAGAAAAGTTTACAAGGGAAACCATAGTTTAAAATGACAAAGTTATGTAAAATCAAAATAAATATGACCATAAGAATTTCTCTGTAATTGTAATTTAAAAAAAAAAAAAAAATGATGGACAATGATAGCCTATATATTATAACTGTAAAATGTTTTGTCACTGTAAAAAAAACTTAAAAGTATTGTTGAATATGACTGAATCACCTTGATTGCTGGTTTAAACCAAAACTAGTAGTTATAAGGGACAAATCAAGTAGAAATAGCATAATATTTATAAATATAAAATGGTGCGTTTTATGGACATAACAGGATAAAGCAACGTTTGCGAAAATGACACTACCAGGGCCAAACATAAAGAAAGTTACTTTTTTCAAACAGGCAGATCCAATTGTGCTTTCAGAAATATAATTCACTGTCATTGGTTAAAAGAAAGGATAGCCATGCCCCAAATGCACACCATTGGTTGAGCCGATGTTGCTAGCCGGGATACGCAAATAAGTTTTAATAGTCGCACAAAGCCACTTTTCAGGGAATCAACCTACAAATGATTAGGAGTATAGTATAATATAGTTTACCTTAATTTACCTTTTTTTACTCCACATTTTTCTATGTTTAGGATTTGTGATTGCGCTGTTGTTGTTTTTTTAATTTACAATAAAATGTACTTTAAAATGTTTATAGTATTTAATTGTAGATTCCTGTAAAACATTGCACAGCAGTAGGCCTTATGTATTAAGTGAGTAGGAAATGATACAGTTACACACATATGCGGTTTACACACTGGTGGTTCAACAGAGTTGTACAAAATTCGCTCCTTATCTACAGAGAGCCCACATTTCCACCAGTAAATCTTAATTATTGAGATTCGGTTACCAGGTATTCTACACATCTTGCATGAAGCATTAGAAACTGTCGGGAAGGCCTGCATTAAATGCAGTGGAGAATCCTGTACTCTTGTTATTAATACACCACCTCTGCTCTGATTTTAAATGAAACTTGTACAGTCATTTTAATCTAAAGGGATTTTTGCTCTTTTGTGGTATTAGTAACGTGTATGAAATCACAACCAGTAGCATATTATCCACAATAATTATTCAACTGAAGGTGTATAGTACACAATGATCCAAATCTTCAGATTTAGCATGGCATACGAATTCCATAAAAAACAACAACAATAACATCTACATACCAGCCATAGAGATGCCACACAAATCCATCAAAATGAAAACCAGCATACATCCTTCAAAATCCTTTCCATGTTTTGCCTCTCAGACTCGAGGAATTGAGATGATGATCCCAAGATCATTGAGATCAGGAGACATTACTCATCCTTACTCAGGAACCGCATGAGTTAAAGCTTTCCGACAAGCGGCACGGAGTGATGACATCATGTAGTAGGTAAAATTACAAACTCTTGACAGTGTTTAATCAGGTCCAGCAAGATGACGTCATTACCTGGGACTATGGCCGAATTCAGGCAGTGAATGATCTCGCTGAGTTACTTGGAGGTCGACTTTCTGTCTGTTTTGTCGATATTGAGCGAAATCTTGATGGTGTCCAGAAGAGACTCACATTACCAAGGCCGCCTTGTAACCGATAACTGCTAGGTCCTATATTGACCAGCCTACGGCACAAACCCTATCTAGACTGCCTGTGGTGATAATACATGTCATTTACATTTACAATTATTTATTTAGCATACACTTTTATCCAGAGTGACTAATAATAATGTCAGCTGATTAGTCCAAAATAGTACTGCTTCTGTAGGTCAGGAGGTAATATCTCAAGTTTTGAGATAAAATTTCAGATAACATCAAAAAAATAAATAAATAAATAAAATAAAAATTTCACCCTATCATGGTTTTAAATCCAAAATGTTCAGAAACTGTGTCAGAGGATGCTGCAAATGCATTTATGTCATTAGGGATGGTGTCACAAGAAAACACCATCATATCTTACACATCTTACAGACAATAATGTGTAAGCAGCATGTTTACATACATTTACAATCTTGCACAACTCAACAATGTGTTGTAATTTAAGGTCGTGAAAGATAATGTCTTAGTATAGGAAATTATGATCAGCACTCACGAGAATCATTTTACATTCATCACTGATGGGAGAAGACACAAATGTTTTGGCTCAAAGTCTTCCTCAGTGTGCAAAGAAATTCAATCCCTCCACCCACTTTTCAAATCACTAATTATACTGACGTCATCATTCAATAGCCAATGTTCAATAACTAAAATTATTAAATAATTTCCTTTTAAATACTAGACAATTTTCATATATATATATATATATAATAATTGTATATATTGTATATATATATATATATTATATATATATATATATATATATATACAACACAAAACATCACATCCAGTAGTACACCACACAATATAGCCGTGACTTAAACAACAATTATTTAGGATCACATATTGGTAAGATCATGTCAAAATCCATTGTAGAACAGTTTTTTTTACAGGTTCTTATAATGAATTCATTTTTGATAGTTATCAACATGTTGTGCATGTAAACATTCAATGTGAATGTGACTACGTGTGACTATGTAACTTATTGTAAGTGTATAACTGTAAAGGTCAGATCACACCAAGGACAGTAACTATAGCTTTAAAGTTTTAATAATTGTTCTAATTCTATGAGAATAAGGAAGTTCACACTACAGCTATAAGGATAATGAAAAAGAGGAAAGTTATTGTTGGAATCACTTTCAGAACGATTATTTCCATTTGATGAACGATAAAAACAGCTGACCAGAATGCTTTAATGAGCTCAAGCATTTAAAATTAATCTAAAATGCCATTTCCAATATTGCCTTTCATGCAGTGTGTAATGCAGTCATCAGTATTTAGAATCCCACTTCCTTGATCGCTACACGTCACTGGGTAACACATTTGCATAATTCCCGCCTAGGTGTGTTCACACCATATCGTAATTACCGTGAATATGAGATTCTAACTTGTAAAAATTGTTCACATCCTGTTCAGCTTGTACTTATAAATTGTGAACTACGAGTTTTCGGAGAGCTACAACTTGTACCATCTGACCACCTCAGATTCATTAGGCGCTATGTTTAGGCATTGATAATGCAATAATTCCAGGTCTAAGGGTGTGAACAGCTCCAAACAGAACATCACGTATTGTCTACTGAATGTAGCATCAAACACTTTACTGAAGACCTCTTCTCTAATCTTGAGGTGTTCAAACGCGTCTTGAGGTAGAGATCTAAATCTTTGACAGCTGCTTCTAACAAATTAGGCATTTGAGAAATTCCATGAGGTGTGATATTCCAAAGGCATATTATTGAGAAAACGAAAGAGTTTTTTTACCTTGCATGCATGTAAACCTATTGTAGGAAACTCACAAAACAATATTAGGAACCCTAAAAATGGCACAATGGGGCACTTTAAAGCGCCAGACAACGAAACTGCGCATGCGCGCTTTTAATGAATGGAACGACGTCGTGCGCTGGTGTGGACGTGCCTTAAATGTTTTTACTTGAAATGCATGCAAAATAACCTGAAATATTCTGACCTGTGAGTGTCTATTTTTGTGTATTTGTGCTGTTAAGACACACGCGCGCGCACAAACACACTAAGCGGGCCGATGTTGCCCAGTGACTTTGCTCTCGCCTGACAGTCTGTCTCCCTTCCTCTCGCCCCTCTTCCGCGCTCTACTTCCCTCTCCGGCTTGCGGCAGTCTTTCATTCCGCTAACTGCCTCTCTCTCTCCCTCTCAGACTGAGACAAGGCCGACAGGGTAAGTGTGACGTACATTGGCAGCGTTCGCAGGCAGCCTCACATACACACACGCACGTTGAGTGTGACTTGCGCTGGCAGAATTTGCAGCCTGCCTTCCCTCTTATCAGAGCTGTCAATCACGCGCTGGTGACAGCACCACGGGGAGCCCGACACGCAAATACACACAAACCATTGTTCCCAGCTGATCAACGCTCGCGCTTCCCCTAACACACAGATGCACACACATACGCACTGTAACGTACATAAAAACTTAGTATTTCCATAACCAGAGGCGCTTTTTAATAAACACACAATGTAGATTCATGTATAACGTTTATCTTGGGCGACAGAAAACAACTGAAGAAATATATACGAGGTAAATAATAATATATTACAGAATAAGATATTTTTTAATATAAATAATACAATTATAATAATGAACAATGTTTTTTTATTTATATGAATAATATATCATATTTTAAATAGTTATATTTAATATATTCAGTATAGGCTAATGCACACTTGTCAACCCTCCCGTTTTTCTCGGGATTCTCCTGTATTTATAATCTTTCGATGCATATTTGATATGTTTGCTATACAATTTGCCCCTGTAAAACTTCCTTAATTTGTATGGCCCAAACCTCATTATATGAATAATCAGGTCAAGCTGCTTTGTTACTGGGGAAACGGCTATATTTCTGCTGTTCCGAAAGCGCCACCTGCTGACAGAGAATGAATTTGCATTTTTAAATAAGCCCTTAGAAAACATGCAGTTGTAGCCTAAATGTGAACCAGTGGATCGACAAGATAATGGATTATGAAAATCTAAATATACAGCCTACACTAAGATATAGTTATATGTTACTAAATGAATATAATTGTTTGATAATAATTGTTTATATTAATATAGTGATTGACAGCCTGCCTTTGCTTTGCAGCCTGAAATGAAGACGGACACAGTTTTTGTGTTATCCATCAGTTTTTACTCAGTGCAACTTATAACACCCAAGTGAAAGATATAAAAGCAATATGTCACACAAATAAATAAATAAATGAATAAATAAAAAGCCTGAATCACTGAGATGGAAAAAGGACCATCCCCTTGTGACAGTATTTTGTTGAACCACATTTTGATTTAATTACAGCCTTTAGCCGGTTGAGATTTGTCTGTACCAACTTTGCAATATTTGTCCACTCTTCTTTGCAGAACTGCTCAATTTCAGAAAATTTGATGGTGACTGTTTGTGCAGTCTTCAAGTCATTCCACAGATTTTCAACTGGGTTTAGGGCTCTGACTAGGCCATGCAAGGACATTCATCTTTTTCTCATTCAACCACTGTGTGGTCAGTTTTGCTGTGTTTTGGTTCATTGTCATGTTAGAAGGTAAACCTTTTTACCACTGACAACTTTCAGATTTTCTTAAAAATTTTGCCCATATATTTTTCCTTCTATCCTGACAAGTGCTCCAGTCCCTGCTGCAGAGAAGTGATGAGCTGTATTGAATTTCCGCTAGACATATTGTTTGGTGTTGAGGCCAAATAATTCAATTTTATTCTCATCTGCCTCAGAATGGTCAAGGTGTGTTTTGGCAAAGCTCAGTCGTGACTGCATGTGGCCTTTCTTGAGGAGTGGCTTTTTTCTTGCAACCCTCCCATACAAGCCACATTTGTGGAGAATGTCTGGTTTTATAGGTAGTTTTGATGTGGCTGGTAAACATGAGTAGGAAAACACATAGATATAAATAGGTTTTTGTGCCTCTGAATGCATGTTCTGCCAGAGAAAACCTGGAGTAAACAAAGGTACTTGAGAAACAGATTTCAAAGTCTCGACTGCTCTGCATAAGCTGAAACACACATTTATTTGAAATGGTCTCGGGTGAGTCTTTATGCTATGCTGTAGCTAAATGGGCTACAACAGACAACATACTTTGTTTTGACTGTTCCTCTGTCAAACTTTGGAATCGTTTGGGAAAACCAAAGAGTGAAAGCCCAGACCTGCTATATCCTGAAAGAAAACTTTGAGTTGAAACCATGTGTCTGCTTCAACGACAATGATCAAAATGTTTACTTTTGTGTATAAAGCAATCATTATTTTCCATTAAATAAGCCACTTAAGTGACTTTACCATGTTTTAAGGTTATTACAAATCAAATTCACAGCTTTAAGTGTTTTATTATTTATAATGATATATAAATAATAGCAATTAGCAACTGCATTTGATAATAATAAGTATTAATCTTATTAGTAAATAATGTAATAATAATTTATAATAATAAGTATTAATCTTATTAGTAAATAATGTAATAATAAATAGTGGCAGTGTTCAGATGAATACTCATTCAAGCCTTAGCCAATCAACTTTTAGAGCCGTAACTATCCGTTTTATAAATATAGACTGTATTCAAGTCTATCATCTCCGCAGGACGGATCTTTCCATTCAGCTGTGCGACAACTGGAAGGTTGTTTCTGGTTCAGAGACCTGTAAGACCTGATCAAACACTCCTTAAATTCTTTAGTATTAATCGATTGTCTAAAATGTCATTGTCTTCCGGTCAAAGATGACTCAAATGGTTACATCTCACCCTTGATTTCTATCACTGCAGAGTAAAATTGGCTATTAAGCAGATGGCTTTTAATACAGAATGAACTATTAAGTGCTGTCCTCTTTCAGGTGGATTCTGGGGGGAGGGGGGGCATTGGAAAGGAGATTTTTTCATCTTTATATTAAAAGGGGGGACTGCAAGGGGAAACCAAGACAAAGTCAAAACGCACCATTTGAGTGCAGGTTACAGTCTGTTACGTCATTGTTCGGCTTTCAAGTCAGTGGAAATGTAGTTCGGTTTCCCCACCAAGCACCAGCTCTGTTGCAAGCATTAGCACTAGCATGCTAGTTCAGAGACACCTGAAAGAGACGAGAGTCAAGGTCACGTGTGCCACGTCGTGTTTCTAAACTCCTCTAAGTCATGTAAAACACATCATCTCAGTCTTTACTTACACCACAGGACACCAATTTTTAGCTCAAATATTCCTGAAATCCCACTGAAACCATGCAGAAAATTCATCTGGAAAAGTCACACTTTTCACACATTTTTTCCCCCCTTGCAATTTAAATCTGTTTGCTATTGCTCTGTCATTTTTTTCATTCCTCTCACCTACTATCATCTTTAGGACCTAATCAATCCTTCCTTTCCTTTCTCTCCGCTGGTGAAACACGCGGATTCCATGAACAGCTTGATGAACAGCCTCAAAGGTTTTTCCCCCAGCCGACGCTAGCGTTTTCCAGCCTTTTCAGGAAACACACATGCACACACACACACATAAAGACACACACACGCACACACAGTGGTGTTTCCTCTCCCCGGCCCACAGCCGCCTACGCTCTGCCAGCAGACCTGCCGTGACCATGATGTCATTATTTCCCCCATAGTGCGGCCGTATGCTTGTGAGCATGTGGATGTTTATCGGAAAATTCCTGTCTGGGGACTTTCACAGAACGTCTGAGCTTACCACGGTCTCGACGTGTGTGAATGTGTGTATAATTTTCTTATTCTGTTGTTTGTGGCCAAACAAACAACGATTCCCTTACATTTTTGAGGTGAATATATGTAATGGTTGGAGCCCAGTATTCATTGTCTTGCCACACTTGCCACAAATGTCTTTTTGTAATTTGCAAAAAAAAAAAAAAAAAAGATAAGCAATACAGGTTGGTTCACAAAGAGAATAAACAGAATTTTATTTGTGAAAAAAAAAAAAAAATCGCAGCAGTATGTTTCCATTCAAAGAACAGATTAAGAACCACTCATAAAAGTTTCTGTCACTTTTTAATTTTAAGTATTTACCTCCTCGAGGTACTACTGTTTTCAATTTCACTTTCTTGATGCACATATATATGTGTTTGTAATTAAAATGGAAAATGTGTGAAACACCTTTTTGAGGTAAACAAGAATTTTACAAATAATAATAATATGTTGTTTATCCTATTAACAAATCAAAATATTTTGACGAATTATGGATTATTTCTCATTATGTTTGTCTCTGCTACTATTTATCGGCTTACTGGTGTGTTCAAGTAATGACAGTCTTTATGCTGTTTGCATAAAAAATCGCTATAATTTTATGAGTAAAAAGCTGCTGTTTATCTTCTTTGCAAATCAAAATAAACTACATTTGCATAGAAATGAACATTTTTAACATTGACGTTACTGCAAATTTCAGATTAGGCCTTTTGTTCTTCATGTCTGAACCTCCGCCAATATTGTGTCGGTTTACTGTTGTGTTCAAGTTACCACTGTTTCTTTGTCATTCACATAGGAAATGTGAGAAATGCCAAAAATGTGATTTTCTTACATTTTTAAGACAAACACATGAATTTTAAATCAAAATTGTCTTTGCAAATCAAAATTGTCTACATTTTTCCAAGAACTACAACTTTTTTATATTGAGTTTATTTTGCATTATTATTCTTCATGTTTGAATTTATGCCATTTTTTCTTGTGTCAGCTTCCTGGTGTGTTCAAGTTACTGTCATTTGCATAGAAAAAAAAATCACATTTGGGTTATTGCAAATTTTGGATTATTATTCATCATGTTTGAATCTCTATTAGTATTTATCGTGTTGGCTTACTGGTGTGTTTAAGTCGTGGAAGTCATGGCCTAATGGTTAGACAGTTTGACTCCTAACCCTAAGGTTGTGGGTTCGAGTCTCGGGCCAGCAATACCACGACTGAGGTGGCTGCCCACTGCTCCGGGTGTGTGTTCACGGTGTGTGTGTGTTTACTGCTGTGTGTGTGCACTTTGGATGGGTTAAATGCAGAGCACGAGTATGGGTATGGTATGGGTCACCATACTTGGCTGTATGTCACGTCACTTTCACTTTTTTTTAAGTTTCCACAGTTTCTTTGTTAATGTCATTTGTACAAAAAATGTGAGAAATGCAGAAAATGTGATTTTCATACAAACTAAAACTTTTAATATTGAGTGTATTTAGCACATTTTTAATTATTATTCTTTATGTTTGAATCTACATCAGTATTTATCTTGTCGGCTTGCTGGTGTGTTCCAGTTACCAGTGCTTTTGTGTTCTTCGTTAGGAAACACTTGAGATTTTTGTTCATTTTTGAGGCTAACTCAAGTATTTCAAGAATAATGAGCAGTTGTTTGTCCTCTTTGCAAATCAAAACAAACTCTGTTTGCACAAGGTCAAACATGTTTAACCACTCAGGCGTTGGTTGAAATCAAAGACTCCGAGGTTTCCGTGAGAGTTTGGATTGTTATTCTCTGTGTTGGTATCTCCGCCAGTATTCGTGTCATGCCGCGGCTGTTGAGGGCGTTCCAAGCTGCTCTGCCGTCTGTGTATGTGTGTGTTTGTGTGAGTGTGTCCTGTCAGCTGGTGAGTAATAGCAGTCTCGGGTCTCTAAATCTCGACGGACCGCTACACTGTAGAACGGCGTAGCAGGCGGCCACCAGGGATGGGGTCTGTACACACGCACTCACACATGCTGAATATTAATATGCGTGCGTGTGTGTGTGCGCGCTCTGGAGAGTGTCAGCCCCCCGTGGATTTGACTGGCAGGCAGGAGTGTTGAGAGCGTTTACCCCAGCGGAATCCGTGCGTGTCGGCCGGTGACTATGAGGACAGGGTCAATTAGAGGGTCAATGCGTCCCAAAGGGCAGCCACACCCAAACGTACACACGCACACTGACACATTTACACACTTTTCCCGTCCTCTTGAGAGGGAAACATTGAGAAAATGCTACATCTACCCTCTACCTATCTCTCCCTCTCTTCCAATCTCTTTCTATTCTTTCATGTCCGTGTGACTCGTGTGCAGATTTATAATGAATAATGCATTTTCTAATCAGCACTGGAAGGCTGCGTGTGTGTGTGAGTGAACTCATATAGAAGACGTATTGTGCCTCTCAAGCAGAGCAGAGATTTGCGGGATGGTTAGCGAATTGCTTCAGGAAGGAGGTTTTACTTCGGACATCAAGTGTCAATGAGAAGCAAGTCTTTGAAAACAAAGATTTTTAAAAAAAATGCAATTGGCAACCATGACTTAGCATTCCTTATCTCTGCTTTGCGCTCATTGAAAAATGTTGTTTTTCTTTCTCTCATCCGTCTCCCTACCTCTCTCTCTCTGTAACTGCCGGGAGCAGATGGTTTCCCTATTCTCTCATCCGTCTCCCTACCTCTCTCTCTCTGTAACTGCCGGGAGCAGAAGAAAAGCATGCAATTGAAATTTATTGCCTACATTTTGCCTCCTGGCCCGCTTTGTCTTATCCACCAATTCAACTCATTGTTCTCACTAAACAGGGAGCTCTCTCCCCAAAGACTCACTTGCACTCACACAATGTTAATGCTCAACAGATCGTGGGGTTTCATTTTGACCACTTGTTTGTGCGCGCACACACACCCATCCCCTAAGCCCCTCCATCTCCCAGGCCGTTCAAACACACCCCGTGACAGCTGTTGGCTCTATTGTTTCCATATGTGCTGTGTTGAGGTGAACGCTTACAGCTTTTTACCGCCACATGGGAAAGACAGACACAACGTGGAGAACTGCAATATAAATGTGATAGAGAACGGGAATATACATGACACATACAACAGAAAGAGAGATATGACAAAAAAAACAAAAAGCACACAACATGCAACTAGAATACAGAGAACTGAAAACGATCATGTCTTTTTCATTGTTTCAGTCTTCTGACATATATATTCTAGTTTTCTATGTTTTCCTGTTTTTCAGTTATCTGTTGTGTCTGAATTCTAGTTGTCTGTCATGTCTATGTAACAACTGATGTAACACAAAACAGCAAAGACATGACAGAACTGAAATACAGACACAGCAGCAAGAACTGAAGCACAAACACAACCAATAGAATACAGACATTACAGACAGAACTGAAAAAGGCACAAAAACTACAATACAGATACTACAGACAAAAAACTACAAGAAAAAAGCTGAAACTACAAGACGGACAAGACAGACAGAACTGAAACACTGACACAATTAAAAAAAACTTTAATACATGACAGAACTGAATCACATAAACAACAGGGAAACTGAAACAGACATGGAAAAACAATATAATACAGTCAGAAACAAAACAAAGACAACATTAAAACTACAATACAGACAGAACAGAAAAACAGACAGCAAAAAAAAAAAAAAAACCAGAACACAGACACAACAGACAGAGCTTAAACACAGATACAGGAGAGATGAGACACACCTACACGTGTTGCATTCACAAAAAACAATCTCTCAACGAACATAAAAAAGAAGAAGGAGATTGTTGTTGACTTCAGGAGAGTGCACACTCAGCATGCTCCTCTGACCATCAACGGTGCAACTGTGGAGAGAGTGAGCAGCACCAAGTTCCTGGGTGTGCACATCACAGAGGACCTCTCCTGGACTGAAAACACAGCAGCACTGGCCAAGAAAGCACAGCAGCGACTCTACTTCCTCCGCAAACTGAGAAGAGCTAGAGCCCTGGCCCCCATCATGTGCATCTTCTACAGAGGCACCATCGAGAGCATCCTGACTAGCTGCATCACTGTGTGGTATGGCGCCTGCAACGCGTCCTGCCTGAATACCCTTCAATGCATAGTGAGAGCAGCTGAGAAGATCAGTGGTGTCTCTCTCCCCTCCCTCCAGGACATTTACGGAACCCGTCTCACTCACAAAGCCCTCTGCATTGCAGGTGATCCCACTCACCTGTCACACAGCTTCTTCAGTCTGCTGCCATCAGGGAGGAGACTGCGGAGTCTCCAGGCCAGGACCAGCAGACTGAAGGACAGCTTCATTCATCAGGCTGTCAGGAAGCTGAACTCGCTCCCGAACTTGACCCCCCTTCCCTCTTCTGCCCCAGGCACCACTGAACTGTGAACCCCCCCCCCACTCCGAGATCCCACATCCCCAGGTCCTTCCACTGCCCCCCTCCCACTAACATACAGTACGATGACATGCACCAGTCACTTTGTGCAGCATTGGTCTGCTTACTACCTCATTCAGCATAGAACTGATGTCATTCTACTACCTCTTCAGTCAGTTTAAATAAAAGAACCGCTCTCTGAGCCCTTTGTAACTTTAATCAGACTGAATAAGGTTTTTTGCACTACAATTTTTATCTGCACTGTTTGTTCACTTCACTGGTTTGCACTCTATCTGCCATGTGCATTGCACTGCTTTATTTAACTTTATTTTTATTTTTTTACATGCCCTTATTTGTATAGTTGTATTTTATATTTAATCTGTATCTATCTGGAGTTTTAGGCTCTACTGTTAGTGTTATCTGTATGCAACATGGGTCTGAGAGTAACGCAATTTCAATTCTCTGTATGTATGTACTGTACATGTGGAAGAATTGACAATAAAGCAGACTTAACTTGACTTGAGATAGAACTAGAGGGAACTATAATACACACACACACAAAACGCAGATTTGACAAGCAGAACTGAAACAGATAATATATAAAATAATAATAATAATAATAATAACCTAAAAATAAAACTATGATGGAACCAAAACAAAGACACAATAAAAAAAACTACAACAATACACACATGACAGACATACAGACACAACACACAGAACTTAAACATGGACACAACAAAAATTAGAACACGGAGACAACAAAAAGCTAGAATACAGACAACATACAAAACTGAAACACAGACATAACAAAATTTAGAATACAGACAAAACAGGCAGAACTTAAACAGATAAAACAAAAAAGTATACACAACAGACAGAACTGAAACACATAAACCAACAAAAAGCTAAAATACAGAAACAACAGACAGAACTGACACAGATAAACGAAAGAGAGAACAGGTATAGAGATACAAAATAATTGAATAAACACGCCATAAACAGACACAACACAGAGAACTGAAACAAAGACATGAAAAAACCTAGAATACAGACATAGTACAGAGAACTGAAACCAGGGCCATCCCAAGCTCACATGGGGCCCAGTGCAAGGTGAGGAGCGGGGCCCCCATCGGTCCGTTGGGAGGGAGGGCACCAGTTTTAACCGCAGCAGTTGCACCACCCTAAGGATGGCCCTTAGACATCTGAGATGCAGTTTATTCTTTATGCAGCACAGGGACAAGCACAGAGAAACAGACAGCACAGGTGCACTACGCACAACTGAACAAAGCATCAGGACAGAGACTCTGCCAGCACAGGAGAGAAAAAAAAGAGTCAGAAGAAGAGGGAGAAAGTTAGACACAGAGGGGAAAAAAAACCTGTGTCAGGCAGCACAGGCGCGCCGAAAATCTCTGTGCAGCGCAGTACAGAGCCATCCAGATAAGAAGCCAGCGGGAACGCTGCGCCCTGCACTGTGCTAAAACAGCCCTTCTTAATCTCCCACCAGGCTGGTTCCCTCCTCCCCTTCTCTCCCTCCCTCCTCCACGGCTTCCCTTCCGCGCTCGCTCACCCGCTCCATCTCTCCGCACAAAGCTTGTCACTCCTCTGCTCTCCCACGGCGCAGACACACGCCCGTCCTCTCTCTCTCCCGCCCTCCAGCTCCCGCTTTCGTGCGCACACACTCGCTCTCTTATCTCCGCTCGCTCGCTGATGAAATCTCCCCCCCCCCTCCCCCGCTCCTCCCCCCTCGGAGTTTTCCGCTCGCCTTTCTTGAGATCCAGTCATCCGCTTAATGAGGCTAATTCATTACTTTGAAACACAATCATTTATCAGAAATGTATTACAGAGACGTCAGGGGTTCAAAATGAGAAATCCTCGGCTCCGTCTCTCACCGTCATAATCCAATATGTTGCGGGCGTGTGTGTGTGTGTGTGTGTGTGTGTGTGTGCGCGCACTATTGATTAGTTGCTTTACGACAGTGTGCTGTACACTCTTGACCCTCTCCAGACCCCTTCTGTTGGGATTTTTAGCGTCCTCTCTCCCGGGCGCACGCTTTCTCCTCTGCGCAGAATTAATTTTCCCTTCCTCTCGCCGCTTGAAACCGGAGGCAGAGTTAATGCTGCTCGGCTCTCAGGAAGTAGGCTACACACACACACGACTGGCAAGACGCGCGCGCGCACACACACACACACAAACCCGTCGTGCTGCGCTCAGAAAAGCGCATGGTTTTGAAAAATGAGGGACGACTCGGAGCGATAGTGATTATTCATTAGGCAAAGTAAACGACAAACATCTCTCCTCCTTCGCACACACATTAACGGAGAGAAATCAGTCTCCTCTTTTTCTGTGTGTGTGCAAGTGTTTTCACTCTCATTCACGTTTTCTCGTTCTTGCTCACCAGCTCCTCTCAATCTCGATATGAGTCAATCCGTCCCTGTATGTACGCGCAAACACCTGTTTTGAGGGGAAAACCCTGTTGTAAAGGCTTGTGGTCGAACGACTAAACCGTTACACACACATACTCCTCTTTCAATCTCAGACTGTGTGTGAGGGGTGGAAAACAAGCATTCAATCATCTATTGTAGGCCTATCTATTCAGCATCAATTAAAAACAAAATACAGCCTGGCCACAAGCATGCAGCATGTGCATGATGGCGATCTAACTGAAATGAATTTCATTATGTGGTTTTTACAGGAAAGTCCAACTTGAATCTTGACTGAAAGTTAGGGTTTGATGAAACGTTACATCAACACAGCTGTCAAAAGGGCAACTGACTTTCAAAATAAATCACTCCCTTACTGTTTAAAGGAGAAGTCAGAAATAGCCATCTAAACATGTTATAAGATGTCAGTTTCATAGGAATGTGAAAATACTTAATCTGAAGCATTTATCTCTTTTCATTTTAATTTTTTTTATTTCTATAATTATGTAGGCTATAAAAGTGTTTGTTTTATTATTCATAACACAAAAGTAAATAAGTGTCTTATAAAAATCGTAAAAACTTCAAAAAGACTAATAAAAGTAAAAACATTTCATGATTCATAAGTGCTTCAGATTTTATTTCATTTTCAACTTGAAAATGTTGTAGCCTATTAAGGGTCTATAAAAATTAAATAAAAATTTAATGATCTATATTTCACAGATTTCACTGTATTCAAATTATATAAATCTGTACTGTCAGTACACCATACTTACTAAATCTATGCATTTATTTGCATTCAAAGAGAGGGCGACAAATAGAAAAAGATTAGGATTAAAAGATTGCTTATCCTGTGTCCTTCTCGTAAGATTCTGGCTTCCTCCAGTGGACAACAGTAATCTTTACAGAGTAAATTTACCTTTGGTGCTTGGACCCTTATGACCAAATATCAATATCCAGGGCACCAAGACACTGTCTATTAAACACTCATACATTGTAATGTCTCTAAACTCGTAAGAGTAGGTCTAACATAAAAAGTAGGTCTAAAGAGTTTATTTATGTAGGCTACTTGAATGATATATAAATCACAGGTTTAGTGCATCAAGTTCTCATCAGAAGTAGGAATGTCTGTAACAGAAGGCCAGAACACACAAGCCACCATATAGCTATTAACCACCTAACCTACAAGCTATTTTACATGTCAAAAAAAGAAATTGTCAATTAGACGACATACAGTTTTTGTTTTAAAAATGCCAGTCTAGTTAAGATTAGATTTCGTACCAAACTCTGCTTTTATTTTCCGTGATCGGGATCATATTATTTTTTCAAATGTTGTCAAATATGTCCATGATGAAGTGGAGCAGGAACTCTGAGAATCCGTGTGCCACAAATATTCATGCGGCGAGGGTACACGTTTGTAAAGATTTACAATGACGTTAACCACAGCGCGAGCAGCTGTGCAGCAGCTGTGTTTTCTTGCCATTTTTTCGTGGTTCATCTTTTTAATGTCATCACATTAAAGCAAAGCTTCTGAAATTCGGTAAAAACACTGCTTACATTTAAATTTTATCCTGGGATAAATCTAGGGTGCTTTTTCTGAGGGTGGCAGTTGCTACCCGTGCCCCCCCGTTGATCCGCCCCTGTCAGCAGCACCTAAACAGTGTCTAGGGCATTCCAATCAGCTTTCAAAATCTCTGTCCCAATGTTCATACTATCCTCCTAAACAGTAGGCCTATGTGAGATTAAAATAACTGTGTCCCAAAGCATAGTAATTGGAAATGTTGAAAAGAGTATGCCAGAAGTCCCCGGATGGTTTACTATTTCAGGTAGATTTTTGAAGTGTGGATCTGTGCACACTCTAATAGTTAATACTGCCCACAATCCACTGCGCTTTGGCGAAGGATTCAGATCAGAACCACAAACACAAATTAAAAATATTTTTAAAAAAGTACAAATATGGCAGATGTGCGCGACTGACGGTTAAGTAGAGAGGTTTAGATAAAGGGATTTGAGTTATAATAATAAATATTTAACCTAGTTTTATATATATATATATATATATTTATATATTTATATTTATTTATTTTATTTATTTAATGTTATCTGTGTTGTATTTAATTTGCAACAACAATTTGAACTTTTATAACTTAGATATAACTTTTTATAACTTGTATAACTTTTTATGCAAAAAAAAAATATATATATTTATATTAGCAGAGTTCTCTCTAATATGGTAGGAATTTCAATGAAATTAAATATGTAGGATGTTAAAGGGATAGTTCACCCAAAAATTAAACTTCTGTCATTAATTACTCACCCTCATGTCATTCCAAACCTGTAAGACCTTCAGTTTCATCTGTTTCTTCATGTAATCACAGACAGATTCGATGATGGTGAGATCAGATCTCTGTGTGGAGCACCGGCTGTCGTCAGACTGCTTGTGCATTCAAAAATCTCACTAGATTATTATTAAATGAATGTTTGGAAATGTAAACTGATATTTTCTACTGACACACTACAGCAAAAGATAGAAATAACAGGCCGAACACCATTCTTTGGGGTGAAAATACTAACGTGCCTAAGACTTTTGCACAGTAGTGTATATACACACCATCATCACTACCGGGAGCAGAAAGTGTCCGACTTGACGTCTCTGCTTTCAGTTCTGCCCCTGACTGCAAGCGGCTACTGTGCCGATCGTTCTGCGCAGCTCTGCGTGAAGTCGAATACAGCTTATGAGAACTGTCAGAAATCGAGTGAAATCGCCCAAAAAGGGGCAGTACTTCACAGAACGTGTCTTGATGCTGATTGGACTGTATATCCAGAGGCAGAACAAGCAGTCTAGAATAGTGACAGCTGTGATAGAAAAAAATCCCTCCCATTCACACTTTGGTGGTGCATCGTCCAATCGCCCTAATGAAGAAAACTGCCCCTGAGGGTGAGTAGCTAATTTATGACAGAATGTTCATTTTTGGATGAACTAATGTCGTTTCAAACCTGTAAGACCTTCGTTCATCTTCAGAACACAAATTAAGATATTTTTGATGGAATCTGGAGCTGTCTGACCCATAGACAGCAATCAACTGAAATGATCCCAAGTCCAGAAACGTAGCAAGAAGTGACATCATGGTTCATCCGCAATTATACAAAGCTAAGAGACTACTTTTTGTGTGAAAAAAAAAACAAAACGACTTTGTTCAACAATGTCTCCTCCGCATCACTCTGGTGCCATTTTGGAGAATATCTGCCGGACCTATTGCTGTTCTGTGTCAGATCAAATCACAACAACAGGAAACAGATACGCATGACGCAGCTGACACAGAACAGCAATAGGTCCGGGTGATGTGAAGGAGACAAATTGATGAATAAAGTCGTTTTTTTTTTCTTTTTTCTTTGCGCATAAAAAGTATTCTCGTAGCTTCGTATAATTGCGGATGAACCACTGATGTCACATGGATTATTTTACAGATCTCCTTGCTCCTTGCTACGTTTCTGGACTTGGGATCATTTCAGTTGCGTTGCTGTCTATGCAGTTATGCAGCAGATTTATTAATATAAAAAAATACTTCTGACCACACACTACTTAAAGTCAAATCATACTCTCCCCCCTCATTCATACTAGTACTCAGTGTAATTTTAACATACTAATTTTTTTTTTATTTAAATTACATCACATTACGGAAGTAAAAGAGGTTGCAAACGTAACGTAAATCATCCAGCAGAATTTTAATGCAAACATGTAACTATTATAAATAAAGAACTTTAAACCAAACCAGTGAAAAGAAATACAAAAACTGAACTCCTCCCTCATGCTTGCCTCGCAAAATTCGGTAGCGATCAAAATGACTGCATTTTTGTTGACTCAATGAAATTTGCGTCTCAAAGTAACATTGACACCCATTTGACGTATGCAACTCACACACACTGCGATTAGCATTTGCTTTGTGTGTGTGTTTGCATGTGCGTTTGTGGTCCGGTTGCTCGGGTGATGGTTCTCTTTTCATCAGGGCTGGATGGAGAGATTAATAATGGATGTATAATGGATCTATAAATAGATGCAGTCCCTCAGACCAAACAGAAGACAGCACAGGGTGACACACACACACACACACACACACACACACACACACACACACACACACACACACTGCTCTGCCATTCACCTCGTCCTGGCCCTGGCTCTGTGTACACAGCCAATCTATTCATCTCTCTCCCTCCGCCGGCATTAATAAATGATCCTAGCCCCACACACACACACACACACACACAGGCTTTAAATATTCATTGGTCGGGCGGCGCTGTTGGTCTTGGGCAGCTCTGGGCGGCAATAAACGCAGACTCAGGCTCTCGCTGGCACATTAGTCATGCAAAAAGCTGTCACATGCGCACACACACAGTCTCTGCTAAATACTGCAGAGGTGTCTACTCGCCCGTCGCTTTTTCTACACCTGACGGCTGCTGTCTTTCATTCACTCGTCTTTATGCCAGTTTCTGGCTCTTTCTCCTCAATGTCTCACTTCATTTTCCTCATCTTTGTCCTGTCGCTCTCGTTACTGTCTTGTTCTTTCTTTCACATTGCTGCCTTTCTTTTCTCTGTCTCATCTTTTTTTTTAAATTTCATCTTTCTAGTACCATCTCTCCTTGCCGCTGTCGCCTCTGGCGTGCTTAAGTTGGGGGACACTTCATTTCCAGTGATATCGTTGACTTGATTGCACAGATACTATTTAAACTGAACTGAGCTGGATGACGACATCACTGAATTAAATGAAGAACTGCCTTTAACTAAAAAATGAGTGTTTACTATTGTCATTTTGCATTATTGACACTATTTTCCTAATTAATGCTGTACATTTGCTTTGACACAATCTGTATTGTTAAAAGCGCTGTATAAATAAAGGTGACTTGACTTGACTTGACTTGATTCACATCTCTCTCATCTTTACCTCATATTTCTCATCTCTTCCTCTGACACATCTCGATCTTCTTTGGTTTCATGTTTTTTCCCATTCGTCTCATCTCTTTTTCATTTTTTGTACCCCATCTTTCTCCTGTCTCTGTCATTACAGTCTCATTCTTCCTCAGATTTTCTGCATTTCTCCTCTCTCTGTTGCATCTTTTTTCCTGTTTCATCTCTTTCTCAGTTTTGTCTCACATCTCGCTCATCATTACCTCATATATTTCTTTTCTTTGCTCAAACTTTCATCCATAACTCTTGTTGTCACATCTTGATCTTCTTCCTTTCATTTTTTTTCCCAACTGTCTCTTTCTCATTCCCGTCTCATCTTTGATTACTGTGTCTCACATATTTCTTAACTTTGTCTTTGGTCTCATCGCTTTCGCCTCTCTGTCTCACATCAATCTCATTCATCACCTCATATATTTCTCATTAATCTCTGTATTATCTATTTCTTACCTGATCCTTTGTCACATCGTCTTTCCCATCTGTCTCTTATTCTTGTCTCCTTTTGATTTCTGCCTCATCACTTTCTCATCTTTTTCTCAGTCTTAACTTTCTCATTTGCCTTAACTCCATCTCTTTTAAAATTGTCTTCTGTCTCATCACTTTCTCCCCTTCATCTCACACCTCTTCAATCATTACCTAATTTCTTTCTGGTGTCTTTCCCATTTGTCTCTTTCACTTTTTTGCATTGTCTCTCTCTCATTCCCGTCTCCTCCTCCTGATTTCTGCCTCCTCTCTTTCTCCTTTTTCTCTTCCAAGTAAAAATGTTTCATTTGCCTTAAAGAGGTCATATGATGCGATTTCAATTTTTCCTTTTGGAGTGTTACAGGCTCTTGTTGCATGAAGAAGATCTCTAAAGTTGCAAAGACTAAAGTCTCAAATCCAAAGAGATATTCTTTATAAAACTTAAGGGTCAACCACACCCCCCTAAAATGGCTCGGTCTAACATGCCCCCACATCTCTACGTCACTGTGTGGGAAGATTTGCATAATGCCACACAAATAAAAAAGCAATAAAATAAATTCACACCTTTTACTCACCCTCCATCCTCAGCTACCATTTCGTTAAGTTGCTGTGTGTTTCGTTGAAGTGAAACTTTTTTGTTTGGCCTTCCAAAGAGGACAGGACTAGAAATCAGTGGTTAAGTTGTATTTCAACAGTTCAACCCAAATATTCAAATGTGTGCTGCGCATTTTATGGAGGATGAGGACTGTTTCCTGACCCAGTAGTCTGCAATGCGTCTGTGGCTGTTTCTATAAAGTTGGGCAGTTCAAACTTGGAAAGACAGTCTGGGGCTTCTGACTCACAGCCTGTAGGTACGTTTTTTAATATTTAAATAATTTGCCAATGATGATTCAAATGCAAGTTTTGAGCAGTAGAGTAGGCTTGTTGTTTCTCAAAACATAAATACAGACATGGTTTTAAGTTTACACAGAGCGATATGCAACGCGTAAAAATACAGTATAAGTCATTATAATTAGTAATTATGTCCCCATTGGATGCAACAAATGCCTCGTTTGTAATTGGTTTTATTTGTTTTGACTCGTCTAGTGATGTCCGGATCGCAAACAAATCTTTCTATTTAACCAGATCTTTATATTTTTTAAATATCAGTAATTAGGTTTTTAAATGTGCCTTACACTCCCTCTGACGTGAAAAAAAAACCAATATCCCGAGTTATTCAGTTACTCCTAACAGTACATTGACTGAACTGCTAAAAGAGAACCGATGATGGGATGTGCACGAGCAGAGCAGCTGGACTGAGTCTCGTGCTGCTGGCCTGGGAGACGTCATAGTATATGTTAAGAGGCATAACATTTCCGTCACATGCTTGAGGCATTCAGCCAATCACAACGCACTGGATAGCTGGCCAATCAGAGCACACCTTGCTTTTCAGACTGATGAGCTTTGTAAAAAAATAGTGTTTCAGAAAGGCGGGGCATAGAGGAGAAACTATAATGTACATTATATGGAAAATAATGTGTAATTTGATCCTTAAACTGCATAAACACATTGCATTACACCAAATAATGTTCTTTTTAGCAGCAACATATGATCCCTTTAACACTCTCTTCTCCTCTGTTTTCCATCACCGTCTCAAATCTTTCTTACATCTCTCTCATTGTTACCTCATATCTTTCTCATCAGTCTCTGTATTTTCTATTTCTCCTCTTTCTGTCACATCTTGATCAACTTTGTTTCATGTCCTTCTGCTGCTTTTCCCAGTCTATTTATCTTCATTGCCTTGTCTTTTTGTCATTCCTGTCTTATCTTTGATCTCTGCTCTCCTCTCGGTCTCATCTGTATCATCTCTTTTTCCCCTTAGTCTTTGTATGTATTGTAATTATATATATTGTATACATTTTTTTATCTAAATCAAGACAAACAGGACAGAAAGAGCAACAGAAAAAGACAGACAGGACACGGCAGACACAAAAAGTAAAATTGCTCTATAGGTCTGTATACAGAGAGATGCTGTAAAGGGTTAACGAGAGTGAAAGTGCTTAAAGCTCACAATAGGCTAAAGTGTGTGTATTCCAGGAAACAGGATGTCCTTTTGTGTGCTGCAGTGTTAAAATGATGTGAAACTCTATGACGTCACAGGCCGCTCTCCTTGAAATGCAGCACCATCACATGTGTGTATACGTGTCTACGTGAGAGAGCACAAACGTGCATCTACCACTGCTTAGACATTGCAATCTAACAGAAACCCTGCATTGTTTGCAATCTGAAAGAGTCAGAGGATGCAAGAGAAAACACACGAGGAGAGAGATGCAGACATGGCGCTGCTGCCGGAGAATAATTTATGCACGACACAGATCACACACAGATGTCCAGAGAGAGAGAGAGAGAGAGAGAGACTGCACTGTTGGGAAAATCTGCGGCGATCAGAGGAAGTCAGCATAGAATGAAATTCCTGGTGTATGTGCAACCATGACCCTGCCCTGACCTCTACTTCTTGCATCAAAGAGGATTACGGGACAGCTAACAGTCTGCCAAGAGTCTGACTGAAGTTAAAAAATAGAAAAGTTGGATAAAAAACAGACTGACTGGAAGACATGTGTATGAACAAAATCAATATTATCTGTCAAATTCTTCCAAACAGCATCAGGGATTGTCTGCATGAGAAGAAAGAGCATTTGAAACACGGGAATATGTTAAAGCATTTAGTGCTGGCTGTATGATTATGATTATTATTATTAAATGTATTTATTAATCATTTTACCTCAGTTAAGGGATTACAAAAAAATCAACTTCTTCCATATTTCACATATGTGTTCAAAGGATGGCGTTCTGTCTCCAAAAACCATAAATGACAGTCAGACATTTGCAAGACATCTGTATCCTGGCTGACCCTTCTATGAACACTCCTGAAGAAATGTGAGGCTCTTAAAGGCATCTTATGTTACGGAATTATAAAATATTGATTATAGAGGAATGAAACGATCCTGTGCAAATTGTAAAAGCTGTGGTAAATTACAGGGTGGAACAGAGCAGAGAGTCAACCGTGATGCGACGACACCAGAACACTGCCAATATAATCAATGAAGCTGTCTACACTGCAAGTTTGTGAAGCCATGTGACAAAACTAGAATATTTCCATTATAATCAGCAAATCTGTCTACATTGGATAAAGGATAAAAGAAGGAGTGACAACAGTGTTGGATGAGAGAGGACCTGGCCTGGATTTTTAATGTTGTTTTGTTTCTGTTTGTGCGTGGCCTGTGAGGGGCTATTTTCAGTTTTGTGTTTGTTTTATTATTAAAGGTTTGTTTAAATGTTCACCGGTTCCAGCCTCCTCCTTCCTGATCTATGGAGTTTGTTACAAGTGCAACAAATCCAGAATCCTTGCATTATAATCAATAAAACCTACACTGTCAGCAGTAGTGTAGTGGTGCCCGGAGAAGTGAGTATACTTTTAATTTATGCCATAATTAAAAAAAAAAAATGGCTCAACAAAGGATGAACACCCTCTGTTATAAACCGTGATGTGTAAAACTAGTCTTGCATATTTAGTTCACCCCAAAATGGGCCAGTAGTACTTGCACACTGTCACTTAACTTCTGCTGATTGAGTCCATGGAGTAAGGATCATTAACATTAGCCACAGAAGAGGTGCAGATTTTGCAATTAAAAAAAAAAAATTGAGGATTTCCTGGCACCTTGTAAGTTATTACTTCTATGAGTCAGTTTTGGACATTCTGCGAAAGAGCACCCTCCGGTTTTGAGTATGAATGAAATGAAACACACAATGCATGAGTGTTTATGCCTCAGTCCTGACCACATAACTATCTTCACTGGGTGTTTTTAGGGAATTTTCCATTTATTCACATGCGATTGGATTAGTTACTCACGTGTTGGACTCTCATGATTTGGCTAATGCAGGACACTACTGAATGATGCACAGTAAAGGGGATTTAGAAGTGGGTATACCAATGCCAGCTGATAAAGAAGTGGGTATATGCCATATACCTGCATATACCCTGCACTAATCCACTTACTTTCAGTGCGAAATGCAACAAAATGCAATGTCGACACTGCAAGCAAGTGAAGCAAGGTGACAAAACTAGAATGTTTCCGTTATAATCAGCAAATTTTTTACATAAATAACAAAGCAGTCTAATCTGCATTCATGCAATGCGACAAAACTAGAGGTCATGCATTATAATGAGCAAAGCTGTGTACGGTGGAAATAAGTGACGCAACAAATCTAGAATGCATGCATTGTAATCAGTGAAACCTACATTGCATGTGTGAAATGCAACACAACTTATGTTAAGTATATTTCGACACTGCAACTGAAGCAAGGTGACAAAACTAGAACATTTCTCTTAAAATTAATGAAGTTGCCTTGAAAAAATATGGAACAAAACTAAAATGTAAGCAAGTAAAGCCACATGACAAAATTACAATGGTTCTTCTGTCAAGATATAGCTGTCTACACCACAAGCATGCAATGCAACGAAACTATGCTTGCATTACATCTACACAGCAAATGCATGTTGCAGCAAAACTAGAACGCTTAACATTATCAACAAATCCATCTACACATTAAACAACTAAAAGGGCGCAAATAAACTAGAAAGCTGTTGTGATAATCAGTACACTTTAAATGTGTGATGCAAAAAAAAAAGGATAATTTTTTTAGTCAACAAAACTGCAAGCAACGTGACACAACGAGAAGTTCCCCGTTATAATCAACAAAGCTGTCTACACTGCAAACGAGCCAAGCAATGTGACACCAGAAGATTGTTAAAATCAATGATATGGTCTACACTGCAAATGCACTAAAACTAGAATATGCATGTTATAGTACATAAAAAAACTCAAATTAGATATCCTCTGTATAGATATCCTCAATTTTTCATAACGGGAGTGTTCTAGTCTTGTCACGTCATGCAGTTGCAGTGTAAACGTGTTAGGTGTAAGAGCCAGAGCTGAGATCTGCCGTGAGTGTGTGTGTGTGTGTGTGTGTGTGTAGCGCAGAGTAGCTCGGTGGGGTGCGGAGATAGGCAGCAGCATAGAGCGTCTCGGAGCCTTGGGAAATGTGTGTGCTTGTGTGTGTCTCAAAAGGATTAGCAGGGCTGGGGGCCGGCGCAGGGAGGGGGAACAAAACGCCTCGAGGACTGAAGGGCCCACATGAGACAGTAACACACTCACGCAGAGCAGCGGAGCCTCGCTGGCTGAGCGGAGCTCTGTGTCCTGCTCGCTTTTCCTCTTTTCTGTTCGTCACCGTCTCTCTCTATCTCTGTTTTCACAACTCACTGCCTCTGTGAAAAATCAGTCACTCTGCTGAGCAGTGTTTGCGTGTGTGTGTGCGCGCTTTTGAGGTGTAATACTGGGGAAGGTAGTTCAATGGAAGTGTTAGTAGTAGCTAACTAACAAAAAGTAGTGACGTTACTACCATCCCTACTTTTTTCAGTAACATGACAAATTTTATTGCAGTAAGGCATGACAAAACAAAAATTAATCATTTAGCAAGTTTGTGCATAATTCTCGATTGAATTGAGAATACCTTCATTTCAATTCATTCCTGACAGACAGATAGATCTAGTTAGTCATTTCCCATCACGCTACACCTTAAAACCACATACATGCCACAGTTACACACCTGTCTGGTCTAGTTAGCGAACAAAAGAACATTAAATACAGCTGTAGCTTACGGTATAAACTGTGAGAGAGAGAAATTCTCTCATGCTGAATGGATGCGCTCTTTAGGGAGCGAGAGATCGTGGGTGAGAGAAACGAGACGCAGATTAGAACTGGATAGAGAGAGAAGCGGGGGAGATCAAATGTGGGAGGAGGGTGCAATGCTACTTAGGGAAACACACGCAAACACACACACACACATGAACACTCAAATCCCAGTGTGTTTCTGAATGTTGTGTCAGTCAAAGCCAAAGAGCTCAACAGGGGGTCTGTGATTGGAGCCCCTGGCATTTACTACAGAAGAGAGAAAGCGAGAGAGACAGAGATTCGGCTTTTCTGTAGACTGTTGTGATCAAGACCAGAAGACATACTATCCAGCCATCAGGAAAAAAGGATGCATGTTTATGTACGCATATAAATTGACAAGGCTACATTCCCATTATCTCCAGCAGGAGGTTTATTATATACTATCTATGCTGCAAGCAAGTGGCATTATGTGCTGAAACTAGCATGTTCCAGTTATTAGTGACACTGTCTATACTGCGTGCACACATTGTAGACACCTTACGAGTTGCATGCTTGCAATGTAGAGAGCTTTCTTGATTATAAGTCTTTAGTGTGTTACATGAAGTCATATGCTAGTAGTATAGACAACTTTTGCGGTGACGCATTTTTAATGATAATTAATGATTTGAGGTGGAATATGCAACCATTATTAATGTACCAAATTGAATTTAACTAAACAAAAGAGCAGCAATGCAATCCAGTGACTACCAATGGGATAAAAGACAATCCTGTCAGATACCAGCGAAGTAAGAACACCTACTAACGACCAACAGGACATCGACCTCCAGTGATTTAATTGCTGTCAGTGTGAACACACCTTAATTAGAGCCTTTTGTTTGTCGTATCGCTTGCTTGCAGTGTAGGACACATTGTCAGTGTGCAAGTGAAAATTGTACCCAGCTGCGATGCTGCTGTTGTTGGTGGGGTGGCGTCAACGTGTCGACACCAGCACGTCAAATATAGCAACGCTCAGCTATCAATCTCTGCACGCAGACCCTCGAATACCAGAGCGGCAGTGGGGAATATAAGAACCACTGCCAGTGCTCCAGAGGAATGTCTTTGAGACGGAGAGAGAGAATTGCTCCTATCTATCTTTATCAGTCTCAATCTCTCCACAGCTGCGTTGAGACAGGGGCCCTCTAACTCTTGAAGTCCCTGTCAGTCATCTCTCTCCATCTCTCGTATCTCCGACAGAGGTCTGCCTGTAGCAGGTGGTAGTTTGCGAGCCAGCGGGTGGATTTCTGCCCGGTTGGTGGCAAAGGTCGGAGAAAGGTGACAAAAGCAAATGGAAGAGTGCGAACGTGTGCATGCAAGAGAGATCAAATGGCAAAGAATGCATGCAAGCGTATGTGTGTTCAAGAGATCAGTGAACTTAAAGGAGGAAATTCGTGACAGATATAAAAGCACAAGTGTATAGTAGTGTAGGTTTGATTTCAACATGGTTGTAAATATGCCTATGTTTCACCTGTGACTCAAGTGATCTCATTTTTAACCGTAGGAGGTAATGAACATTGTCATTATAAAGAGCCTGTAGCCTAAGCCAATTCTATACACCAAAAAGAAGGCACTACTTCAAAAGTGGTACGCAATATTAGTTGCTGCATGAACATCAGTTCAGTAGTAGTGGCATGCTGACTGAAACAAATATTCTTCACCTATGACTCAAACACAGTCATGTGTATTATAAAATGGGTATGTTTTAGCCAATATGTGACCCTGGACCACAAAACTAGTCAAAAGTCAAAATTTCAAAAAATATATTTCAAAAATTTACACATATAAAATCAAAAAAAAATAATCTTCCACCATTGATGCCATTGATGTATGGTTTGTTGGGATCGGACAATATTTGGCCGAGATACAACTATTTGAAAATCTGGAATCTGAGGGTGCAAAACAATCAAAATATCGAGAAAATCGCCTTTAAATTTGTCCAAATTAAGTTCTTGTCAATGCATATTAATATATTTATGGTAGGAAATTTACAAAATATCTTCATGGAACATGATCTTTACTTAATATCCTAATGACTTTTCGCATAAAAAGAAAAATCGATAATTTTGACCCCTACAATGAATTTTTGGCTATTGCTACAGATATACCCCAGCGACTTGAGACTCCAGTCTTTGTTTTGTGCTCCAGGGTCACATATTATACAACAGATTTTGAATTTACCTGACTGATATTTAGTCCAGGGGGATTTCAAGTGACTCTTTCTGCAAGTTGCATCATTAAGCCAGTAGTTGGCAACAAAAGACTTTCTTTATGAGTGATTCAACGATTCATTCGCTGAGAACAGATTCATTCAAACACACTGATTCATCTGGGACCAAACAAGAGACTGTCTTTATGAATTATTCACTCAATTGATTTGTTCAGAAACACTTATTTTTATGAGTTTTATTTGAGATTTAATTAATTTCGTTTATTTTATTTGAGGTTTGTTACCGCCAAAGCAACAAACTTGCATACTTGTGTAGAGTATGTGGCCTTAACCTCTTGACCCCGAGCAAGGCCAACATCTCCCTCCAGCCCCTGCTGAAACATTGCAAGCGCTAAACTACCGCTCCATCTTTCCGCATCTCTCTCTCTCTCTCTCCCGTGGGTTCATTCATTTTTCATTAGCTGCGCTAACGCAGGCAAAACACTGTCTGTCTCTGGCTGCTCTGACACACACACTTTCCCCTCCCTCTCAATCTCACTTGCTTTGTCTCTCTGGCTTGCTTCCTTGCAATCTGTAGTGAGCGTGCACACACACACACACACACACACACACTCAGACATGCTCCCTTTCCCTCTCTGGCAATCTCAGCCTCACACACATCTCCCCGGCGCTCGTTTTCTCTGCCTCTCTCCTGCTCACAATCTTTTTCACACAAACACGTTCCCTCCCTTTTCCACGCTCGTTGACACTCGGCTCTCTCTCCAATGCCATGCCGAGGGGAAACGCTTTCTTCTCCTCTAATTGAAGCTGTTCCGTTGCCATGACGCCGCCCAGAGAGAGAGACACGCGGAGGACTGCTGATTGTTCAGCGGCAGGGCTGTTTTTCTCTCGCACACACATACATACACAGGCTGTTTTTTCTGTGCTATGATTGCGAGTGTGCGTGTATATGTCGAGGGAAAGAGCTGTGGTGTTAAAATATTACCCCTGGCCACCACAGGCTTTAATACCACAGGAAAAAACTGCATTGCCTGGTTACCCATGTGACGTGATCAGGCTGCATGATTTTCTAGAGGCTTGACATCCAGTATACACCGCAGGTGCTTCTGAGGTTGAAACCAGATTTTTCGGCTTTTCTACATTAATATATGTCCATTTCTAGATCTTTCGGCTTCAACACATTTTGAGTTCTGGTTCTTTGGCTTTTCTGAAGTTTTAGTCTTTCTACAGTAACAGGATTGTTTGGCATTTCTGCTTTTCTCTCTGCTCTCCTGAATCAACATACTGTATCTGAAGTTCTTGATCTTTCTGCTTCGACACATATCAAGTTCTAGATTTTTCAGTCTTAGTACATCAGCACATCTCCAGTCCTGGATCATTTGGCATTTCTGTTGCAGTAAATCTCAGATCGATTATTTCTGCTCTCCTGAATCAACTTAATCTCAAGTTATAGATCTTTTATGCTTCAATACAATCTCATATTTTAGATTTTTTGTTTTTCTGCAGCAGTGCATCTCAAGTTCTGTTCTTTCCTCGTTTCTGTGCATCAACACATCTTCAGTCCTGGATCTTTTGTCCTTCAACAAACATCAGCTTCTGAAAGCTTTTTCTGCTGTCTTGCAACATATCTCAGAGTCTGAATCTTTTTAGTAGGTTTTTTTTTCATCCAGCACATCTAAAGATTTTTCTGATCTTTTTGCATCAACAGATCTTCAGTATTAGATTGTTTGGCTTTTGTGCTTCAGTAAATCTCAACTGAAAGATTTTTTTCTGCTCTCCTGTAACAACATCATCTAAAGCTCTAGAGTTTTCTACTCTTGTGTTCTAACGATATGTTCTAAAATAAATTGTCTTTTCTGCTTTCTGCACATCAGTTCTAGATTTTATTCTATCTTATGTTCTAGAGTTTTAAATGCATCAATTTCTGAAACTTTTTCTGCCATTCTTCAAGTTCTAGATTTCTTGTCCTTTCTGCTTCAATGTACGATATCCACTTCTGGATCAACACTTTTCATGCTCTAGACTTTTCTGCATTAATGCATCTCGAAGCTGAGTACTAGATCAGCAGAATGAGCTTATCTTCATCGTTTGGACTTGAGTAGTCTACGTTCAGGTGGAAAAGAGCTCTGTTTGCATTTTAACAGAATTCTCAGCCATACATCCGTCGCCTTGTAAACACCTGTCACAGAGTGCATTTGCACCTACCAAAAAACAACAACAGTTCTTCCGATATTATTGCTGCTTTCTTTCTTTCTTTTGCATATCTGTCTGCCTTCTGTCTTGTTGCAGAGCGCTTGACTGCATTTCTAATCTGATCTGTTTGGCAGCGGTGGAGGGTTGGGCTTTCACTCTGCTAACTCTTGAGGTCGATTTCGGCCACACAGCACACACACGGCAGTCTGTTTGTAATGAATGCGGCTCGCAGAGCGTAAATTCGTCTCTCCCTGCTCAGCGATCATTCTTTATTTCTGCCGTCTCCAGAGGGAGGCTGTAATCAGGACTGTTTGTGTTTAAAACTGGTGCAAGGAACAACAACAACAACAAAAAACCCCAAGATATCCCTGTTTTCAAATGCCATTTGAGTGGGCTTATGGATGCAAAATGCTCTGCCTTCATCTGCGCTCTCTCTCTCATACACGCATATATACAAGCACACAGGCGAGAACCAGAGGAAGCGCTATTGATCTGTTGTTTTCCACGAGTCATAGGGTTTTGTGATTGGGCCATTTAGTGGTTGAGCAGCCGCCAGTGTGTCTGACCAGACACTCATGGAGAAACATCACCTCCCCTCCAACGTGACGGACTCCTGTGCATCTGTGCCGCTCGTCTATTTAATGGAAGAGAGAGAGATCAGACTCAGGTCATCATTTGGATGTGTTCACTCAACTTCAGAGTAGCTCAGACGGACCTGTCCAGGGTGAAATGAATTAGAAAATGACTGTTATTTTTGGAAATGACGCATCTCACACGCACTGAGGTTAAAGGTGAAGTGCGTAATTTCTGCACCAGTAGAAGCATCACAAATTGCAAAAATCGTTTCCAGTCAACTGTTTTTTTTCCCCAAACGCTAGTGCCATCCCTTTAACCCCGTCAACGTCTGACTTTAAAAGAGGAATTCATTCAAACTCACTTTTTTAAGCACATTCTTATAGCTCAAACAGTAAAACATGGCGATAACAACACAAGGTTATGGGTTCAATTCCCTGGGAAAATGATCAAATGTATACCTTGAATGCAACACTAGTGTAACGTGCAGAGAAAGCAGGAAAAAGTGAGGATCTAAATGCAAGTGGTTTAATAGAGAAACAGATAAACATCCACAAAAACACAGAGAACAAGTTACTTTGAGCACAAACATCAACTGACACCGCACAAGTGAAACACTAGGACTATGTATACACAGGGGCTAACATGCTTAACAAGGTAACAAGAGGGCATGGTTAGTTGTCTAGGGAACGCACGAGGGTAACCATGGAAATTAACAAGGGACAAGCAGGGCTAACACAAAAGGGGAACTAACAGACACAATAGGGACAGGGAAAACACTTCAAACTAAAGTTCAAACACCAATACAGGTAATATATAACAGCTATTACCTTGGACAATTTGTAAATGCAGCCTATGTGTTTAAAATCCATTGGGATTTGGCTCCTTTGGGTGTTGCAGATTCAAGTTTAATGCATGATGAGTTTGGATCCCATTCCCACCTGTTCTCTCCAGAAATTTTCGGTCAACGTAAATGTAAGATATGCCTTGGTGCTCATTTGAGTCTGGTCTGCAATCGGTATGAAGTCCATTCCCGCTCATTTCCTACTGTAGTTACCATTCTCCGATGTTGCTTTCAAATGAATTGACAAAGCATGCATTAAAAGTTGCATAAACTGCAGCATATTGGTATTCCCACTTATATAATAATGCAGTTGGCATCTTGATTTGTGGCCTCCGATTTCCCCTCCTTTTCCCACTACGTTAGTTTCCAATCATTCGCCATTGTTTCTATCTGGGTGTATCATAAGCTGCCGCATAACTCAAACGCTGCAACATATTGTGGTGTATTGTGGTATTTTTACCAGCCACAAGATATAGATTTTCAAAACCAATTAAAATGATTTGACCATTATAGACAAATCAAAAGAAAGTAGAAGAAAAATCAAGGAAATCTAGAAAACGAAGACAGGCAAGAGAAAGGTGGAGGTGTGGATGTATGGAGGAAGGGACTCGACGGGTTCTCTCAGCGGAGTCAAGGCCAAGAGCATGTCAGGGCAGAGCTGTAAGGGTCTTTTAAATGCCGCTGCCTGCGCAGAGAGAGAAAAAACGTGATGCAAAAAGAGAGATAGACTTAAAATGGGCAGTAAGACAAGAGTGCTATTGAAAGACCATGTAGCTCCTGGTTGTGTGGACATGCATTGCTTTGTCTAGCAAAAATAATCAAATTTTATCTTGTTCGAAAAATGATATAATAAATATAAAAATAAAAATTGGAGGGAAAAAAATCTTTTTTATTTTGGTTTGGTGGTTGTATATGAAACACAACCACTGTTGTTGTCTTCGAGTGAGCCATTTCTTATGCTTTGCGAGACTGTGTTGAGAAACAAGAGCACGTGTCTTCCTATCTCTTTTATACCATAGTGTGTGTGTGTGTGTGTGTCTTGAACCGTGACAGCTTTTGGCTGTCTTCCGATCTCTTTTATACCATAGGCTGACTCACCACAGCCTCCCTCTCTTGTTTTTTTCTCGCTCTTGACTCACACTCGTGTTCCTCTTACCCAGTTAATGTTTGAACTTCTGTGCATCAGATGTTGTTGCCTTTCCCCTTGTGAACGTTAACACTAAATGCTACCCAGAAGAATAGATATGTCATTGCAAACACGACTTCCATCATTCATTCTTTTTATGTTCTCAGTAGCGTTTCATTTTGCATCAAAGAATCAACTTGGTCTCAAAATTTCTCTTACAATTCCTCAGACACGAATGCTGACATACAGTAAGTATATATTGCTATAAAAAATAAATCGATTGCATAGATCAAAACATTTGGTCTTGGGAGAATTTAATGAGATTATATTAAGATTTTACACTTGATTGCAGACTTTGGTATTTGAGTTCAGCTCGAGACCTTATTTAGACATCTCATAAAACTCCATAGGAAATGCACTGCAAGATTACATGGGTCATCTTCTCAGATGAAACATCATGACAGTGTCCATCTGATCACCATTAGGTCTTTTTTTAAAAATCAAGGAGAAACAGCTGAAATATTAAAGAGATTGCATTTGCGATTCTCTTTCCTATAGGAAACCGTTTAAACGTGTTAGTGTGTATTTGTGGGGCAAGTACAGTCTCAAGTACAGAACTGAAATTCTCGCCGGGGTTTCCCCTGTGAGAAACTCATATGTGTGTGTGTCTTGAGTTTATTTTACAGATTGCAGGAGACGGGATGTTTGTACAAGCAACCAGAGTTGTTTAGACGGGCATTCTCTTCGGGAAGTTGCATTTCTTGCGTTCTCTAATCATACTTACTTCTGGGCGGATAGGAGGATGTTGTGGAGGGGGGAAAAATTAAGGGTCGAAGGGAAAAACGAGAGTCTTATGTCTGCCTTCCGCACTCTTAGATTAGGTGTGTTTATTAGACTATGTTTACACACAAAGATGCTGAAATGCATCCTTGGGAAGACAGTTAGGCTACCCATCAATTTCAGTTAAATTGACCCTCAGAATCAATTACTGACTTGACCTATATTAAAAAAAAAACTTAGTTCAAAGAAAAAATTCTAAAGATGGGTGCACGCTTGTTTCTCTGGCGCATAGGGGGCCTAAGGTCTATAGTATTTATAAGTTTGCAATTTCTCTTCTGACAGCGAAATAGAAAGAGAATGCTTGTTTTTGGTAGTATATTGTATACTGAATTGTAATATAATGTGTTAGCAGAATCATGATTTAAAGTACTTTAAACTGCAAATAGAAAAAATCGAGTGCGTGCGGTTATCCAGTGAACCCTGCTGCGTTAGTGTGATCGCTCGAGGTCACGGCGCTGGAGGGGTTGGGCGTACAAGCGGGCAATTCTGACAGATGACGAGTACTGCCGCGGAGCGCGTCTCTCCGACGGGACGGCAAGCCAAAAACACTCTCTCACACGCACACGTTTACACACATCCTCTCTCTCTCTTGCCCTCTCCACCGCGGTGCGAACACACCCAAACGCCCACATGCTCGCTGCATGTTGCTGCCGTCTGCGGCATTAACTCTTTAAACGCCAAAAGCTGTGCTGCAAAACAACACGGTGTCGCACTCGCAGTTTCAGGCTGATATGGAGCGATGCCTCAGGAGCCATGAATCAAATGAGACACGGCGAGAGTCGTTTCTGGAGCTGTACTCGGCATTAAACCGTTCCAGCCCTGAAGTCTGGCACGCGGAGCTCAGGGTAGCCAGACATTCATTCATTCATTCTCTCTCTCTCTCTCTCTCTCTCTCTCTCTCTCTCTCTCTCTCTCTCTCTCTCTCTCTCTCTCTCTCTCTCTCTCCGCTGCAGTTTGAGGCCAAGCGTGCAGTGTCAACACACAAGAGGTGTGTGGGCTGCTCACCGCAGACGCACAAAACAAACACAACCAGAAAAACTGCCGCTCAAGAACACACAAATCGACTGACGTGTGTTTGGTTTGAATGTGACGCTCTTGGGTGGATAGAGAAAACGTGATTTTTAGGCACGAGTAGAGAAACGGGTAACTAGTTAGATGTGAACAGTAGGCCTATACATATGTGTGGTGTGTGTATGTGTGTATATATATATATATATATATATATATATATATATATATATATATATATATATATATTTAGAACATACTTTTATTCAGCAAAAGTGACAGAAAAGACATGTATAATGTTACAAAAGAGTTACCTCTGTGCTTTTAAACTTTGTAATCATTAAAGAATCCTGCAATTAAGACATTTAAGACTGGAGTAATGATGCTGAAAATTATATACAAGAGTATATTACATTTATGTGTGTGTGTGTGTGTGTGTGTGTGTATATATATATATATATATATATATATATATTGTTAATATAGTGTAATATTTATTTATCAAAAAATTCATCATAAAATCAATTTCTCAATATTGTTTTATTAATGTATTGATCATAAAATGCAGCCTGTGCGCACAAGAGACTTCTTTAAAAAAAAAAAAAAATCTTACACACCCCAAACTTTTGAACTGTAGTAAATAAATGAAATAATATCATATATATTTATAATCAGACTTAATTATATACTTCCTATAATTACATAAGGAAAAAGTGCAATTTATGTCAATAAAAATAAAAATATGAACATATAATAAACAATTTACAAGCAAAAGGCTGTTTGCGCTAAAAAAAAATGTATTTTTGATCAAATAAATGCAGCCTTGCTGAGCATAAATTACTTTTTCCAAAAACATTACAAAATGAATAAACTACTAAACAAGTATATCCGTAGTTACACAAGTGTTTTGTCAATAAAAATATTTTACAAACAAAAACGCCAGCAAATAGATGTTTAATTAAAATATATGCCATTTGTAGTACACCTATTTTTATTTAATTATAGTAATCCAATTGGAGGTGACCCATTTTGACTGACATTTAATTATCATCTTTGCACTCTTTATCTCACTTTTTTATCTTTTGTAATACATCTACGCCAAAAAAATTGCAAAGATTTGGCTGTAAATGACAGTAGTAAACAGCTGCCGCTATAATCGCAGTGATTCTCGTGTAGATGATGCAACTGAATTACGCTCAAACCCAAAAGCACAATGTTCATGAAGGATTGGATTTCGCGTTAGAATGAAACCATCAATCCAGGTGCTACATGCTAAATTCTGCATGCAAGTGTGGCGCAACCGTTTAGTGCATTTGGGGGGGGTGTAAATAGTTTTGGAGAGATTACTGGCGGCAAGGACGTGGAATCAGATTATGTGGAATGAGCACGGAGAGCGAGAGAGTGAGACAGGCTCGGAGGGGGCAGCGGTATAATGCGCGCCTCTGTCTGTAATCCTCATCATTTGTTCCTGTGTTACTAGATTCCCCGTCGACTCTTCCCTCTGACGGCCCGAGTGTGTGCGCGGGTTGATCTCACGATGAAACGCTGCTATTGTTTCGCTAACAGACTGACAGGAATCACGAGGAATGAAGAACGCTGCCGAGAACGAGAAACAACGAGGTTCATTTACAAGAGGCCGCAACAGCGGGTGTCCTACAAACTGTCCAGGCTTGTTAGCCACAGAAATGCACTGAAGCTGTGATTTCTCTCTGTGGTCCTAAAAAAAAAAATCTGCCGTCATCAATATCATTTCGTTGCAATGTTGAAAAAAATCTGCCGTCATCAATATCATTTATTTTCTTAGCACCCCCACATATTGGTCTAGCCCCCCCCTTAGCACCAGTAGAGAAAAAATTCTGGCACCTTGCCTGGTCTCCCCATATCACAATTTTGGAGACGTATCCTTGTGTCGCGGCTGACACAGAAGAGCGTACGCCGCCTGCGTCCAGCTCATATTCATCAAAATGGCGCTACGGTGTTGTGAGGAGAGACAGAGGAGAGGAACTGTTGAATAAAGTCATTATTTTTGTTTTCTTTGTGTACAAAATGTATTCTCGTCGCTTCATAAGGTTACGGTTGGCAGATGGGCTATTCTGACAATGTCTTTTATACTTTTCTAGACCTTGACAGTGTTATTTACTTGGCAGTCTATGGGACAGTCACAAGCCTCCCGGTTTTCATCCAAAATATCTTAAATTGTGTTCCTAAGACGAACTAAGCTTTTACAGGTTTGGAACAACATAAGGGGGTAAGTGATTAATGAAAAAAAATTCATTTTGGGGTGGAGTATCCCTTTAAAGCTAGGTAGCCACTGTGAAATCTGATTGGTTCAGAATTTTGGTCCTCATAACTATGCAGTTATCATCAAATATATTCTAACTGTCTGTGTGGTAACTGCTTCACACAGCATTTTTACATTGTGGACAGACAAACTACCCATTGCTGAATGCTAGTTGAATCACGTGTATGAGGCAATCCTGCAGACGCACAGCGAACGCACTATTAGTGGCGCAAGGCAAGAAATTACCAGGAGTCGTGGCCTGTCTGCTGGTTCTCAGAGAGGGTGGGCGGAATGACAGGGAGGGAGACAGAGAGAGAGAGACAGGAAAGTGTGACCTTTCTTCCAAATGTCAGCAGTGTGAGCAACGATTAATGGCTGTTTATGTGCTGGGGACACATGCATACAGGATAGTGTGTGTGTATGTGAGTAAGTCGCAGCCGAGCTGAAAAGTGAGGTCTTATTTGATGCCTTGATTTCCGAAAATGGCTTATCTGCGTGTGTGTATATGAAGAAAGAGAGAACGAAAGTATGTGTGTGTGTGTGTGTTTGTGTGTGATAAACATGATAGATTGTGCCTGCTGGCGATGTATCAGCCCACACACACACACACATTAATAGCACTACGATAACAGACTTAAAAAGATCTCAGTTTCTCTTTGACATACATCACTGTTTCCTCTCTCTTCTGGTAGACACGTATTTCTGCAGTTCTCTGTAAATGAGTGTGTGTGACTCATTTCACGTTTACACTGGCTTGTCATCTTAAAGATGAGTGTATGTGTGTGACACGTGAAAGAATGACAAAAAGTAGAGTTTTCTTGAATATTTGGCCTTCATCATCTTTAGTCCGGGGAACTGATTGAAAGTGGTTGGCATTACAAATGATTAGAATTGTTTTTTTTTTTTTAAGACTGAATATTTTTTACTTAACTTATTTTAATTATTAAAATAAATGTTATTTATGTAATATATGTTATTTATTTTTGTTATACAATAATCTATAATACAATCCATTCTTATTCTTAATTCTACTACTACTATTATGGTTAATAAAAGTAATAAAAAATAACTTTGTACAACTATAATCGCCCACTTCATACTTTGCCTCAAATTTAATGAATGCATAATTGTGTGTGTGTGTGTGTGAGTGCATTTTAAATAGCAAATTTGCACAACTACTGCATACTTGGCCTCAAATGTAATGAATGCATAATTATAATTATAATAATTATTATTATTTTTATTATTATTATAGACATTAATACATATTCATTTTGTGATTAAAATACAATGGAAGTGATTGAGTATAATTGCACTCACAGGGATCTCTTTCCGATGTGGAGGCGTTGATTGAGTCTCGAGTGTGTGTGTGTGGTCAGGTTGCTGGCTCAAGCACTTTTGAACTGAAGCTCTCAGGGTAATAACCATGAGTGTAGAGGCGTCACATGTAAATGTCATGCGTAAATTAAGAGTGCAATAAAGTGTTTGTGTGTGTGTGTGTGTGTGTGTGTGTGTGAGAGAGAGAGAGAGAGAGAGAGAGAGACATATATGATATGTGTAAGGCTGTAAAATAAAAGTTGTGTGTGTTTGTGTACATTAAGACATCTTTTATGATATGTGTAAGGCTGTAAAATAAAAGTTGAATAAAAATAAAATTTGTGTAAAAATTTACTTTGCAGAAGCTGTTTGTGACTGAAAAGGCATGAAGGGCATGAAAAAAAAAATTGTCAACCAAACAAACATTGTACTTAGTGCTTAACACAAATACTTAAAGTGATTACTATTAACTTTAGTGGTAGCAGTCTAGTTACTGATATTTTGTCTTGCCACCACCCAGAATAAGGAATTAAATATGCTTTTTGCAAGTATGTGAATGAAGACATTCACAGATTTATTTTCGCACATCAATGTTTTAGAATATGTCTAAAACAAAAAGAGAGCAACTCATTGGTCACCGTATGTTGCATTCTCAGTGTTGCCACTGGGGGCACTATAGCATACATTTGCATAGTCATATTTTGCAGAAAAAAAAAATCACATTAAAAAGAAATTTGTGTGTATGGGGACATTTTCGCATGTACATGAGAAACTTCTGCAAATGTCATTTTATGCGCATCAAAATTTAAATTAAGGTGTCCGTCAACCGGACAAACTTATATGGGGTAGTTATACTTAGTGAATACTCGAAAACTTTTAATGGTAGTAATCCAGTTACTGATATTTTGTCTTGTCATGAGTAAGGAATTAAAAGTATTCTTCGTAAGTATGTGAATGAAGATGCTTCAAATTGCACATTCATTTTCACACGTCGATATTTAAAATATTGTGTTGATAGTTTTAAAATTTGTCAGAGCACCATTCATCACGCAAATGTGCATGTTGTGCTATCAGTGTTGCCACGGGACACATTTGCGTAAAGTCAAAATGTTTCAAAATAGCTACCCAAATAATTTGCTATGGATATATAAAGGCAGCACTATCGTCCCCTTCGGTATTGCAACAGCAGTGAAAGAAGTGCAGACCACTCAAGTATGTCAGCTGTAACTGACACGAACTCCAGAAGAAGATTTCTGAACTAGCGCATATGATGGCACACACTAGTGTGCTACAGGTTTAGGGCTTGCTTTCACACACACACACACACACACACACACACACACACACACACACACACACACACACACACACACACACACTCGTGGAGTCTCTAAGTGGCTGCCAGTCAGACAGCAGATGTGAGGGCTGCCAGGTTGCCAAGGCGTCTGCTGCCACCACTACATTACATTAAAAAAACAGTCATATGTGTGCACAACGGCGCAGAGGAACAAGGCAAGGTGAAGCGCCTGTGGCTCGCACGTCTTTCCTCATCTAACCTCACTCTCTCTGGGTTTTTAATATTAGGGCCTGAATGGATAATGGGAGCTGACAGCCTACCACCACTATCTGTTTGGCTGAACTCCCATCCACAACCCTTTAACCTTCTCCTTTCTTGCCTCCATCCACGTCCAGGCTCTCTGATGTCCTTGAGATTATCCCTCCATCTTTCTCCCCACTCTCATTTGTCCAGAGCTGCTCCGCTGTTGTCACATTCGTGATGTATGACCTTGTGAACGCGTTTCCAATGCCTGCCTACGGCGTGGTCTTGCTGCTTCATCTATTCTCAGTGAAGGAGAGCAGGCCGTGAGCAGAGCAGGTGTGATTTGGGTCTGTCGTTCAGATGTCTTGGCCAGATGACACATTAGCTTCCTCTTAACGTCAAGTCCTCTACAAAAAAGGGCAATAATTAAGATTGTCTGGGTGATTACAGCCTGTGATGTTCCTGTCTTTTCATTTTTAATACTTGAAGTTTTTTTTTTTTTTTTGAATTTCTAAAGTATTATACACTCATAGATATGGTCATTTTTGGGTATGCATTATGGTAATACTGTACATGTTTTTTGACACGTACTATGGTAATACAACTGCTCTTTGGAACATGGTAATACCATGTTTTTGGATACTGACCACAGTAATACAGTAAATGTAAATGTGTTCTGTTTTATAAGTGTTAAACCATGCCATTTTGAGATATACAGATATACCATGATATTGTATGGTTACCATGTTCATAAAATGTGCTCTAATTAAAAAGTACCATGGTAATACCATGCATTTTGGAACATGTGCCATAGTAGTACTATGGTATTTTTGCAGGCACCAGTACTTTGTTGTAATTGATGTAATGTTTTGGTAACATACCGTGGTAATACCGTGAGCAGTTTTACATGTACTAGTAATAGCATGTACTATAGTACTCTCAAACTTGCAATGGTATTGAAATTCAGAAACTCTGGTGTTTATATGGTCCTCAACAATACCAAGGTACTACCATAGCACATGCCAAAATATATGGTAGTCAAGCACCATTTCTGTAAAGCTGTAAATTTTGTAATTACCATGGTATATGAACATAGTAATCATATGGTACTATGGTTAATCTCAAAACATCATGGTTTTTACACATGGTCACACTTTTACAGTACAAGTACTAACTCAAGCAGGGGGAGTACAAGGTAACTACAAGGTTAAGATTATGTTTAGGGGTAGATTTAGGGTTAGTACCAAGTTATTACCCAGCTATGGTAATTGCTAAACTATTTACATAGAATGTATATGTGGAAGAGCACTGTAAAATAAGTGCTACCCCAAAAATAACCAAAAAGTACCATGGTACAGCTAGGTTTTTTTTTTTTTTTTTTTTTAATTGGTACTATAATATATTTAAAAAGTACCACGGATGACTGTGTAAATACCAGTGTTTGTTATTGGTAACTAAAACTAAAACTATTAAAAATGATTTTAAATAACACAAATAAAGCTGAAATAAATATATAAAATATATATAAATATTAGATGAGAAACTAAGCTTAAACTGAAAAAAAAGTTAAATTAAATTAAAAAAATTTTTTTTATAAAATTGACAAGAGCATAATTATTTTAACTTTTACATTAAAATAAAAAGTGATAAAGTTATTTTAAAATATCAATAAATACTATAATGGCAAAAATAATACTAAAATAACACTGGTAAATACCACATGAGTTTCAGCCCCACTGTAAGTTTGAAAGTACCATAACATTTCCATGCATTGAAAGTGCCACCACAGTACTTTTTGTAAATGTTTATAAGCATCTAATCAAATATTATCACATTTACAAAACCCATTTCAAAAATAGAAGCTTTTTCTTTTTTTTAGAAATGCATAAAAAATAAGTACATCTTAAAGATAAAATAATTTATACACCCTCAGGTTCCAGTTTCTTTCTTCTGTAGGACACAAAAAGAGATGTTTAGCAGAATCTCTGAGCTGCTCAAAAATGGTGTTTTAAAGGTATTCCTGAATTTGGTTCATATTCTCCTGCACTATATATGCACAAGTCTTTGAGGTCATACATTTGATTGGTGTGAACAACAGGCTAAAACTGAAGCTGCTATCCACTGTAGCTCTCAAGTGTCATTTGGGCTTCCGCATATTAAATATGATGTCACCACATATGTTGTGACCGATGTGTCTGAATAATCTGTTGTGATGACACCTGAGAGTCATTCCTTTAACACTGCTCAACCTTGAGGCGTTTCAAAAACTTACACTGTTATTGGAAGGTCTAATTGTGTTAAAATAGGTGGAGGTCAGAGGTCAGAGGTCACTGACCTTTAGAGACACGTCTGACACAGGCCATCGTGTTTCAAAGCACCGGACCATAATGAGTTCTTCCTCCCTGTCAATCAAGAGTGTAACACAAGTACACGGCATGCATCATTACACACACACATACAGGCTGCTTGTGTGTTTCAGCGTGAACGTGCAGGGGACGTTTTTCACGCAGTTATAAGGAGCATCTCTCGTGTGCGGAATAATCGAATCGCGCTGTCATACGGAAAGAGTTATTCCCCTCGTATCGCCGTGCGGGCAGTAATTGGATACAATTTAACATTTGCAGCTGCTTGCCTGTCTGCCCCACCCCCCTGTCGTCCGTGGAGCATCGCGCAGCAAACTCTCTTGGAGCATCGCGCAGGGAAAGGGAGAGGAATAATTTTTCAGCTCTCAGGAAGTACACTCACCGTGACAAACGGATTAACGTGAGCGCTCTCTGTGTGTGTGTGTGTGTGTGTGTGTGTGGCAGACAGATAGAGAGCTATATAAATTATTATTTCTATAAATGTTGAAAAATGTCACCAGAATTTAGGTAAATGTGAAAAGATCTTTTTGGGGACATCCTCAAAAGAAAAAGGTTATAAATTACTAAATAAATGTAACAAAAAGTTTTAATTGTTTTAAACGTACTATATATTGTTGTATTAATATAATGTAATTCATATTATAAAAAACATATAATAATAAATAAATAATATATTATTTATAAAAAAATAAAAACAAAAATAAACACAAATAAACATAATTTCACAAAAAAAATTTCATAAATTACTAAATTAACTTAAAAAAGGTTAATACTTTATTTTTATTATATGTTATTATAAGTTATTTATACATTTATTTTTTTGTATTATATATATTTATGAATTTATATAATGATGTATTTATATATTTATACATTTTTGATAAAATTAACATTAATATATTATTATATATATTATTTTAATATAATAAAATACATTTTCAAAAGACTGGAACATTCATAGAAAAAAAAAAAAAATATTGGTACTTTGATAGGCCTATATACCACTTACATTTACCTTAAAAAGTAGTGTAGTGGTAAAACCAAGGTACTTTGAAAATGCCATGGTGCATTTCCAAGGTATAGCCTACAATGTTTGCTTGTTAATAGGCTACTATGATTTTCCATCTCTTTGACGTAGCTTGAAATAAATAACATGATATGAACATAATATCATTCCGAAATATAATTCTATACATCACTGTAAAAGCACTTTGGTGCTGTTTGATGAGTCTGAAGTAGCTATAGATACACAAGTGTGTGTGTGTGTGTGTGTGTGTGTGTGTGTGTGTGTGTGTGTGTGTGTGTGTGTGTGTGTGTGCTGTATTCTCACCTCAGGTTTGAAAACATTTGGTCGCTAAAGGGAGCGGCGAGTTGAAGCGCTGAAGAAAGCAAAGAGAGATAGCGCGTGCGGAAGTGTGAGCGAGCGTGAGGGGGAAATTGAAAGCAGCAGCTGACGGTGGGAGTGAGATCAGCCCGGGCAGGAAGCATTAAATCTGAGTCTTTAGGGGTTCTGCAGTCTGTGTGCCGTTCGCGTATATGCGTGTGAGTGGGACGATAAAGGAGCCTCGTAAACCGGCGCTTTAACGACACGCTGCGCTCGTTAAACCCGACAGCAGCCAGAGCGACAATCTGCAATCAGCTCACGTGTGCGCTCTAGAATCAAACCAGAACCCTTTTTAGAACAGTCTGTTTCTGCTACCCATTCTTGAATAAGTATCATAGGGTTATAATGTTTTTAAATTATGACCATGGTATTCTAGATCGATATATTTTAGTGTAATTTATTCCTGTGATGCAAACCTGAAACATTTCTTATTATGAATATTTTTGTGGAAACTGTACTTTGTGTGTGTGTGTGTGTGTGTATATACAGTGTGCATCTCAATAAATTAGAATGTTGTGGAAAAGTTATTTATTTCAGTAATTAAACTCAAATTGTGAAACTCGTGTATTAAATAAATGCAATGCACACAGACTGAAGTAGTTTAAGTCTTTGGTTCTTTTAATTGTGATTGTGTTATTGAGATGCACCTGTATATATAGTGATTTTTTACCTTACCTTGGAGTACCATAGCCTATATATTAAAGTACTGATCTGATACTATAACTGTACCATAGTAAAATCACAGTAATATTTTCGTAAAAGGTAGGCTTCTGTTTTTTATGCATTTGAATGGAATTAAAATCTGTTTTTATTATATGATTATAATAATTACTGTTGGGAGATAAAGCATAAAATAAAATACTCCTGTTTTATAATTTCTGGTAAAAATTCAGCAAGTTAGAGCAGAAGCACACAAAAAAATGACAAAGGTTTCTCAGCTCCAGTCAAGTACTCTTATTGTTTATAGGGGTTGGCTAAGAAAAGTGCAGATTTTTAGAGGCACAGCCGATGTATGCACGTGTGTGCGTGCAATAACACAGAGAGGCCTCTAATGCTGTCACGGGGGAGTTTCCAGAGGGACCGGCCCCTCACGAAATTCATGTCAGTGCTCAAATTTACTGCCAAGCACGCTGTCCTCCCCTCCTCCTCCTCCTCTTCATCCCCCTGAGCACTTTTCTTCTTCTCTTTGCTCTCACCGCTCAAGTAGCCTGTAACGCAAACATGCTGTGGGCAAGCAGCGTCAGGGATTTTGAAACTGTTGGGAAAAGCTCTGGTACCAGTTTTGTGCACACAATGTCAAGGCAATTAACAATTAATGGGCCTCAGTTATGAACCAGGTGTCTGGATACACAACACTGGCTTCCCTGTGAAATATTGTGGTGACAGTTTATAATGACATGCCATTAACTAACACTTTGTCAGTCTGAACCCATCAGTACTTGATATTAATTCAAATATTAATATTTATGAATCAAAGTGACGTGAAATTAGAAAACAACAAACACTAAGCATTTTAAAATCCACAGTTCCATTCCTGGTATCTGATTGGCTAATACTGCATTCCAGCTGTGTGAAGCTCTATGATACATTTTGTGTCCAAAACTAGAGAGAGCACAAAAACATGTTCGGACTGAGTTTTTGCACCCCTTAGGGCTGGTTCACACAGAACTTGTTTTTAGCATTTAATTCCACAAATATTTTTTTTTTTTTTTTTTTTTTTAATGCAGTAATGCATTCTGTGTGCCTTTATTTTACATGTCATGAACATTCTTTATGCAAGTAAAGTTTAAAACGTACTTTATACTGTTGAACTTTTGCATTGATCTGGCAGTAACACTACCCCAGTACTCAAGGGGTTAATAGTGTCCTTCAAATATTTGCGCACTTCAGGTAAGTTGCATTAAACATAATTCTCTACTATAAAAAAAAAGTATGTGAAAAGAGAAGTATGCCCAAATTCACAGTATTCATAAAACCGTAGGCATAACTATTGACCTACTATTTCCAATGAGATATTAAAGTTGCATTTGGTGGACAATTTACTATCCCACGGGAGGTGATTTGTCAATACCAACTGATGCTGATCGGTCACATTATAATGTTAAACTGGCGAACATAGTATGTCCGGACTGTATTCATACTACACACATTTATACTACATAGAACACACATTTTTAGCAGTTGTGAAGTAATTACTTATTCAAAAGAAGCACCTACTCAGACAGAATATGATTTCGGACACAGCCACAGTTGCCAAGTCAGTAAACTGCTAAGACAGTAAATGACATGAAAGAGAAAACTGACTGTAAATTAAGACATTTATGGTAATAGCTGCTAGAGTTCCCTTCCAAAATTTGATCTCTCAATTCAAATCAAATCCTTTTTTTAATACTTCACATATGCTGCACATCTGCACAGTTGTAACTCACAATGCATGGTTTGAATAGACACTTGGTTACTTGCTTGGTAACCATCCTTCATTAGAAAACTGAATTGCACATCAAGGCATACACACAGCAGGGAGAACCCTTGTGCTGTTGACTCTGCAGCCGCAGAACAGCGTATTTGCACACTGGGGCAGGGGTGGAGTGATGAATGTGTGTGCGCACGGGGCCCCGGTCAGGCTGCGCTACTCGGGCAAGACCAAGAAAAATAGTCTCCTGGGAGCGCAGAGAGAGAGAGAGAAGCGCAAGAAAGCAGAAAAATGGTTTATGGATTGAGGGAATCTTTCTAACAGCTGGACCTTTAACACGGGCCACGTGTTTTGAAGATCTGGATGCCCCACAAATGCCCCAGGTTCTGTGTTTTTCAAGCTTCAAACAATAATACATCAGGTCCATCTATAATCCTATACGTAAACCTCCAGAAAAGCACTGGAGGTAGAGAAAACATCTCTCCAGAAATGGCCCTTTATGGCTGATTGTGCAGATAAAGAGTAAAGAACAAATGATCTGAAGATTAAGAAAAAGAGTTTAAAATGTAAGAACGTGTTATTTCAAACGTCATCCAGGTTTTTAAATCCCTTTTTAGAGTAAGTGAGCACCCCACAGAGAGCCACACGTGATGGAGCTTTCTGGAACCCGGAGGTCCTGACAGGTCAAAGTGTCAGCCTTCGTTCAGTATTTAAACAAAGAGAGCTTTTATTCAGCTTTTCCTGTTGGGATAGAGCTGGGATTAGGGTTATGGACTTGATAGTGTTCAGCATGATAAACCGGTACAGTGCTCTTAAAAATAAAGGTTCTTAAGTGGTTCTTTGCAGCACTTGAACGTTCTCCGATGACATCAAGCAGTAAAACTAGTTACTAGTTGAGCAGTGTTTCTAGGGAGTTACTAGATGGTTGTTAGGATGTTTTGAATGGTTTCTAGGGCATTGCTAGTGTGTTCTGGGTAGTTTCTTGGGTTTTGCTAGGTGGTTGTCAGGGTGTTCTGGGTGGCTCCTGGGATGTTGCTAGGTGGTCATGACTTTCTGAATGGTTTCTAGAGCATTTGTTCCTATTGTGGTTCCTATTGTGTGTTGTTTGGTTTCTTGGGAGTTTCTAAGTGATTGTTAAGATGTTCTGAATGATTTCTAGGGCATTGCCATGTGGTTTCTAGTGTGTTCTGGTTGCTTTCTAGTGCATTGGTAGGTGCAGTGCTTGAAGTGGGCCAGTAAGCATTACCGGCACCTCAATATTTTAGTCTTTAGCATACTGGCACTTTTTCGTGCATACCGGCACTTCTGACATGTTGCCGGTACTGAGTCAAAGCGTCAGACTCGGGGTGATTAGAAATGACACTATAAAGCACACTACCCAGGAGGTCGTTTGAAACTGGTAAACTTCTGGAAAGTTCAAGGATCCAGTAAGAGAATGCATTAGTAATAAGTAATAAGTTCAAAACAGAGAGAAAACATGGACTATTTCATCAGAGATGGCAGAGAGAATAGTGACTCACATCCAGATGGCAGTAAATTATTCTTTTCAACATGTATTTGGCTTAAAAGCACAAGTGTTTTATAATGAATGCCAGCTAAAGGTGTTTTAGACTATTCACTGGTCAGTGGTTTAGTTATTCTGAATGGATCCATATAGTAGCATGTAAGGTCAGGTTAAGGCAGCAGGTTTAGTGGTCTTTTGGCATCTCCCTGTGGTGCTCGGTGGTTCCTAGTGCGTTCTAGATGGTTTCTAGGACTTTGTTAGGTGTATGTCAGTGGGGTTCTGAATAATTTCCAGGACACTGCTAAGTGTATTTTAAGTAATTCTAAATAGTTTCTATGTAGTTGCTAGCTGGTTGTTAGGGTGTTCTGGATGTCTTCTAAGGTGTTGCTATTAGGGCTGGGTATCGAGTTCGATACTTTTTAGGCACAGACCGAATTGTATCTATACCATTGAGTATCGAAAATTGTCTTGTCATTCGGTAGCAAGATTCAAAGTAACGCAAGAGCGATTCGAAAGCTTACCAAGCAGTCTGCTCACTATAGCTCTCGTGGTTCTTTGATGTCATACACTGATCAGTCTGTGCAGTGCCATGTCAAGTCGAACACACCTACTTGTTACGCTGACACCCAGAGACATGGCTCACACATGAAGATGTAGTGTGTAAGCGTCCGACCCCCATAGAACTAATACTCATATATATAAATCATGTTATCAAAGTGAAGGTATCCATATCAATATCAAACATTTTTTAACGATATCCATAGTTGCTATATGTTCTAAATAGTTTACAGGGCATTGCTAGATGGTTTTTAGGTGCTGTGTGGTTTTTCGAGTGTTGTTATGTTGTTGCTTACTGACCCAAGACGAAAGTGCTCACCTTCAAGTTTCTGTGATTTTTGGTCTCTATATATGCCTCGGGTCTTTTCTTCAGTGTGCATGGAATTTCTTTACTTGTTTTCTCGTCCACTAAGTGAAAATTCTGAACAGTTAAAAAAGTAATAGCACTTCTCTCTTAGAGAGGCCTCAAAATTTGTGGTATCATTGAAATTGAATACTCAAGTTCTGAAAAAAATAAAAAATTAAACTCAGTAGTTTTATGTTTTATGCTTGGGCTGTTGTTGCAGAGAAGCTTTGTTTGAATGCAACAACTATGAGTTGAAAATTCTCTATATAACTACTGTGCCAATACAAGGCAAGCAAGTCTGGAGAAATGAGAGGATGTTGTGTATTTCGTTGTCCTCTCACTTTCACATCTGCTATCCCCCCCACCCCCACCCCGCCTCTCTTTCTGGCTTGTATTCATCTGAGAGCAGTTGAGATTGCACTAGTGGCTTCTTCAGGCGGCCCACATGACCGTGTTTATAGACGCGGTCTCAAGGTTGCTGCCCCTGACGCACATTCACACACATACTGGTCGTAAACACGCCTGCGCACACACAAACCGCTCAGGGAGCAAGAATAAAACTACACGGGCAAAAACAGAAACAAGATTTTCTTTCCCCCTTGGGATGAAAGTAGGGATGACACAAATCTTTTTAAACCGACGTAGCCCAGAAAGGTTGGGTAACATTCCAGTGGGGTAATTAGTAGGTGTGTGTGCGCGCAAGAGCATGAAATTGGAGTGTGTGCTAAGATTTGTCGATAGCTAAATGTGCTTGGACTGTGCAATCCAAAAAACATCTGACTGTCTCGTGCACACAATTTTTATGCTTCAAAGATGACATGGAATCAAAAACAACTCTAGATACTTTGTTAAAGCACATTCTTGGTCTTGCTGTGAACGATTCATTGTTTTTCACATTGTTAAAGTAAAGTTTGCAGCTTTTAGTCCATGTCTATTAGTGTCAAGGCTAGTCTTAATACTAAATGCTAGTGTACTCCTGAACATTAACAAAATTCGTTTTTAGCATTTGTACACATAAAATGTATACTCTTATTTCCTGGAAAGCAGAGCAAAGGTATTGATGACATCATCCTGCACTACACTGATTTTCACCTAATCAAAAGCTCTCTGGAATGAGAATTTTCTATATTACGAACTGGAACTGACTACCAAATTGTAAATTATGCTTCATGGCTCTGATTAGGGCTGCCTGAAAAATCGAAAATAAACCACACATGAATTTCAAACATTCTCTAATTAAAAGGACATTTTAGCACAGTTAGCAAAGTGAACTTCTTAATCTAAATGCGTATACGTGCATATTATGAAAATTGTGATCTATAATGACGTACAGGTGGATCTTGCCGAGTGCATACGTGGTTGTGCACTAGACCTGATTTATAACTGCTGTTGGAGGCGTCGCAGCATGCAGAGAGTTTCCTGCAACCTGAGACCCGAATAGCGTGTGTTCTCGCTCTCTGTCTCTCTCTCATTTTGGCCGCATGCCCGCGTCCTTGTTCCAGCTCGCCATCGCTCACGCCTTCAAGCCACGGCTGCTGCCAGCGTCTGACTGCACGGACAGATGGCAAGATCACAGTTACCTACTGGAGTGCACAACTCCTACACGATCTGTGAGTGTGTGTGTGTGTGTGTGTGTCTGTGTGTGTGTGTGTGTGAATGTGAGCGATATAGAGAGAACTAAAGGAGTGGCTCCTGACAGCGTTAGGGGCCATTCACTCAGGACACGCTCTCTTGTGCAATGTGTTTGTTTGCTGGTGTATCTGGGAAGTTGACTTGCAGTTACAGCAGTGTCCTGCAGTGTGACATGCTAAAACTATTCATCTGAAAATATTTTCAACTAAAATTTTCCAGTGTGTATTATATATGTGATAGTATAGTAAGTAAAAGTGTGTGTTTGTAATAAAAATTATAGTATGCTGTTTTTAATGTCATGTGGATTACGATCCTACATTAAATATTTATACTATAAATAAAACGATCATTATAAAGTATTAAGGTAATTAAAACTGTCATCAACATCCAATCAACCAATGGTGTGAGTTTAGGGCGGCACAGTTGTTTGTCCAGCCAATAAGTGTACCTGAGTCAATGTTTAGTTTTTTTTTTTTCATAGTCTAAATTACTCACTTCATCCTTAAATAAACATAACATATGGTATGATATTTAAGTCTTTGGGCCAATTCACTTAAAAGAATCGGATATCGCTGGTCTTGTCTATTTATTGTCTTTCTCTTATCACATTCAATTCAGACTGAGAGCTAAAACATCTTTTTATTTGCAGTAGCGCTGTGGATAACCTCTGGGAAAAACATAGGCATTCAAGAGCCGTTAACAGAACCGAATGTCATGAAAATCATTCGGTTCCACTATATTTTCTCCAATTCCGATTCCCAGCCCTACTCACACGACCAAACAGATCCAAAAATGTCAACCGTGTCTCATTCTTTGCTTATTCTCTTATCCTCATATGCGTATCCATTGTGTATTCCCTAAAAATATCGTCATACACTCTTACCAGCCCCCACTTGCCGGCACGCACACACACACACTCGAGGGCAGCAATATCCAAGCAGAGATCGCGCTGAGCTATTAGAGCGTGCCGCCGAGGCCCCAAGAGACCGGCGCTCTCTGATTTCCTTTCGCAGCGCAGAATAATGCAATCCTTTCAGCCTGCCTCCCTCGCTCGCTCTCTCGCACACACACACACACTCTCTCTCTCTCTGAGAGCTGCATGCGGCGCTCTGAAAGGCCCTTCGCAGAATTAATTAGTGTAGAGGTTACCTAATCCGCCAGAGAGCGTTTTTCCTGCCTGCCCTCAAACTAGAAATGTGCGTGTCCACGCCAAACCCCTCTCAGAGATGGGCACAGCATTGACCCTTGGAACACACACACACAAAACCTTCTGACAGCTGCAATAAAGTGGATGACCAGTCTGCCCCTGAATATAACACACCCTACCCAGTACTACCCTACCGTTTACATTGCACTGAATATGCCTAATTTTCAACAGTATAGTTTGCAAAAATTAATTAGTTGTATGTAGCCTATATATAAATAATAGGTGAAAGTACTCAGATTACTTCTGTTGAGATTCTGAAGTAGTCATGCTATCCCATGAGGCCACGGGAGAGGAGCCTAAAGATTCATAGATGCCAGGGATCAGCGACAAGGATGTAGTTCATGCACGCATGCATAGTTAAACAAACAGACAAGACGTAGGCCTATATGCAATATATGCAATGTAAATTCGGTCATTGTTATTGAGAGTTTGCAGTGTTTGGTGACAAGTGCAGAAAATGCAACAAAATAAAGTCTGGAAGTAAAAACTTCATTCAGTTTTCTCTATAGGGAAATTGATTTTCAACTACTTTTAAAGATTTTTAATGATAAATGTTTAAAGACAGACCTGATTGTGCTGAAGCCAACATTCATATTACTTAAACTTATTTTTAAAATAAGTAGACTTTGTGGTGAAAAACTACATTACCCATGATGCTGTGCAAAAATTCCACCAATCAGAGAGTCACAGCAAGCAAATGTTGCCAAAATAATATTTTTTAGTTTAAAAAAAAATCATTCTTCATAAATTGTCTATTGAATTAGAAATTATTTTTTCTCATGATTTATGATAAAAGAAGCCCAATGTTGCTATTGGATTTCACGCAATTATTACATAAGAACGCATCTACACAATGTATTCTCAGCGTTTTCACAAGAGGCGATATAACCAGAATTAGCATAAACTATCTACAGTCTTTCTCTTTCAGATCAACATATGTCATGACTGAGCAACATTCTCAAGAGAATCTTGCTGAGCAGGTTATGTTAAACTTAAACTATTGACATTTTTAAAACTAGCTGAGGTTTATGACACTGCAAGAATACACAAGGAGCCTACTAACAAGCTAATATTTATTTAAAGTCTAATACAATTACATAATCACTATTAGCAATGATTCAATTCTAATATTTGTGTGTAAAATTATTTTATGTCAGAACAGGGCAAATAAAGCGTCTTGCGTCAGTGTTGACAAGGTGTGAGGCGGACGCATCTGTCTTTCTCTGCGTGCTCTGATAGTCGAGACCCGTCAATGTCACAGCTCTGACTAATAGATAAAGAGCGGATTAACCGTCGTAACACAGAACCCGGGGAAGGGGGTGGTGTAATTACCAAGCCTAATGTAATTTAATTGTTTTTTAATTAGATGGCCACATTTCTTCCCTGCAGTCCAGCTTCCACTGCGTTCGGTCTTATGTGGCTCTGTTCGCAGTCCTCAATTACGCTACACGCAACATTTGAGCTACATTTGACACATCAGAGAGACAGAAATTGCCAATAAGTCATTGACATGTTCATCTGAGCCATTTCTATTTCCATATTTATTTACAAGCACAACGTTTATCAATTCTCACAAGAGTCCATTAAAATTCTTTTAAAGACTTGGCAGAAGAGTGGCATGAAAGATCAAAGACAATTTTTTACAGAACTCCGACTGGAATCGTCTGAAAGAAGAAAGTCATATACACCTAGGGTGATATGAATGTGAGTAATTTATGGGCTAATTTTCATTTTTGGGTGAACTAACCCTTTAAGTCAACAAACGCATTCACTATTACAAAAACTGGTTTGGCTTTATTAAAATGTGTGCATAATCTACTCATTAAATAAATAAAGTCTAAATAAGTGGTTCAGATGACCAAAGCACAAGGTTTTCTTGCATAATTAACATTTTAATTGTTTGGTGAGACAATTGCACATTCATAAATATGGGATTAAACACGGAGTTATGTTCTGTATGCTAAATATGAATTTATAAACAAGCGTATGTGCACAGTACCTATAACTGAGCTTTACATTGGCTTTCTGCTGATTGCTGATGGAGATTGACATGCTAAATAGCCGACTGACCTGGTACACTCTTATTCATTTCTTTCACAAACAAGATATGTACCAGTTCAGTCATTTCATTCACAAACGAGATCTCTTGATCGTTCAGACTCAAAAGAAACTCGTTCAGTGAAGGGCGTATTCGTTCACTGCATTCAACAAATCACATGCTCTATCACATCTCAAACTCGAAGGCTATTGGCTCGAGGTTTAGTCATTCTTTGACACAATGAAATAGTCCACATAGCTACCCGGTTCTGCTCATGTGCTGCTCTGGAGGTAGGAATTTCAGTGAACGTGAAATATGAGTCAATGGATTACGTCAGTGGTTACCAATCCCGGTCCTGGAGAACCCCCAGCACTGCACATTTTTGGTGTCTCTCTTATCTGACACACATTTTAGTTCTTGGAGTCTTCACTAATGAGCTGATGAGTTGACTCAGGTGTGTTTGAATAGGGAAACATCTAAAATGTGCAGTGTTGAGGGTATATATATATATATATATATATATATATATATATATATATATATATATATATATATATATAGATAGAAGTCTGGGTACCCCCAATGGGGAACGTTATAATAACATTAAGGGAATGTTAAAATAACGTTAAACAGACCAAAAACGTTCTATTTCCATAAAGAAATCTTTCCTTGCTAACCAAAAATGAACCTTAAAAAAGAATGTTCTGGGAACGCTAGTTTTCGGAAACAAAGAATTGTTAGGGTAGTAGAAAGGAGTGTGACAATTACATTAAAGTTAAGGAATGTAAACCAAAACCCATGTTATCTGTATTGCTATCAGACCAACAAAAGCCTCCCTCACTCCTGCCTAAGGCCTCTAATTTCCGGCGACTCTTCATTTCCTGTTTTGTCCAGCAGCACAGGATATGGCTCTCTCTCTCTTCTGTTGTAAAGGGCTGATCTGATGGCAGAAAAGTCGCTATGGAATTCAGACCTTAATCTCCGAACATAGTAATAAACACGGATGTTTAATAATCTGTTTGTGCATGAATTAATCAGAGAAGCACTATAATTTCATGCTCAATTTGGTCTAACAACATGAAATTATATTCCCAACCCATTTTTACTTCTGCAATGTAGCATATTTCAGCGTCAAACAAATTTTTATCTAAAGTTTTATCCATGGTTTTAAAATAACGTGCACAATAAGACCAAAAAGTAAATATGATAAATTTTTGATGTAATGTTGACTAATATAAGAAGTCCACAAGATATACACAATCTTTTATTGCCATTTATTTAAAGGAACTTTTTTTGGTAAAATATAAATACAAATGATAGGTATGTAATTACAAAGTCCGAACACTTCTCCAAAAAACAATAACACACGTCAGAAACAAGTTACTGAAATAGTCAACCCATTATTTACAAGTTCAAGCATGTCTTTGCCTAACAAAGCGTCAGATTAGTATTTTACAATTACTTTAATATTTTACAAAGAAAAGCCACATTAAAATATCTTAATTTCTACTCATAAATAAGTGACTTAGTCAAAGCAACAGCTTGCATACAGGGTATGAAACAGCTTTGTAGATTAGAGTTTAACACGGGAGACCGAAAAATCCCACACTGGTTACTGGTCCACACCATAAAAACGTCTACTCCAGGTGAGGAAAATCACGGACGAAGTGCGCTAATTAACTCTTGATGAACCGAAGGGGCTTACAGCCTCTGTAAATCCTCTAACGTTGACATTACGTTTAAAACCCCAATTCAGCCCAATTATGTATTTACAACATCGTAACTCCGATTATAAAATAAAGACCTGACTAAACAAGACAAAAAAGGCAGCGCATATATATATATATATATTTATTTATATTTATATATATATTTATATCTATATATAATACACACAAATAAAATACAGTGACTGTATATATACTTATATTCCTATTTAGAAAACATCTCTTTTAAATGAAAGAGTTCTTCGCTGCGAGCATAGCTTCATATCTCAGAGTTAGCCAGAGATAGTGGTCCAAATCTTAGTACCATTCTCTTTCTTTATCTGCAGAATGTACACTATGTACAGGTTTGCATCGTCACCGGGAGAATTAGTATGCAAGAGAGCGCAAGAGATGTCGAGATCTTCCGAAACCTTCTTGAAGCCAAATAGAAAGATCAGCTGCACTGGGACCCAATTTCGCCTTTGGCTACCAGTCCAGAAGTTCCTTGAAATGTCAAGAACTGCCTCAGAATATCCTTTTCTTTTGCTTCTAGTTGTCCATGGGTCTCCAAGGGTCTGTCCGAGAGTCAGTATGAGTGTGCGTGCATGTGCAGAAGCTCACAAGCGAGGTCTGGATACTGGCTCCCAGCGGTCGTCCAAGCATTCGAGGGACGACCCCAGCAGCGCCACCAGGTCGGCACTGATTTCCACCAGATCCAAGAGTTCCTTGCTGTCAGGCATGAATCCCTCGAGCTCTTCCGGACAGGAGAACAGCTGACTCAGAGAAGCCTGCTTGTAGAATTCCGCCTCGGCTATAGTCACTACTTCAATGTGCGTGAACGTAGCGCGGAACGTTCTGGCAGACATCTTCAGGCGCTTGAGGACGTCTGAGAGCAGCAACCAGTTTCTAGGTCTGAGAAAAAGAGCGAGAGAAAGATTAATTGGCTGAAAAAGAAAGCAAGGTTTTTATGCTAGCATCGTGGCAGCAAGTTTATGCCACTTTGCTGTAAAAAACAGGTTATTTAGGCTTAGTTTTATTCATATCATACTAAAAATAAGATGCTTGAAGTTGGAGCAAATTTGCAGCGTCCACATGAACACCAAGGCTAAATGTGTCAGAACACGTGCACAAACACCAAAACAAAAATGTACATGCATACTCCAACACTCGCTCCAGAACAGACGGGCATTCAGACAATTAGACAAAATTATATAAAGATTCTCAAGGCCTTCACTCATCCAGGAACACAATAGGCTACACACACACAAAGACCATAGACTGAGCCTGTCAGACGCGCGCACACACATACACAGCGGGGAAAGCAGTAACAGGCAGCGCTCAATCGATGGCACTTGAGGCGGTCTGTGGCTCTTGCGGAGCGCGGAACGCTGAATGGAGTGGGAGAGGGAAAAGGAGAGAGAGAGAGAGAGAGAAGGAGAGAGGGCAAGCGAGAGGGGGAGGAAATGTGAGGAGAGCAGAAAGCCATTAATACTGCATCAGCCAGCCGCGCCGAGCGAAAGAGAGCGAGAGGGAGAGCGAGCGAATGAGGGCGAATGAGAACGGGGGAGGGGAAGGCCAGAGACAAGCGCAGACTGAAGATTATACACAACAGTGAGCGCGGCAGCTGAGCCTGGGAGCGAGACAGCGAGCGGGTGAGCGAGGGAGGGGTGGCGAGAGAGCGGAGCGCGGTAACGGCAGAGCAAGAGCCTGAGTGGGAGGTAATTAGCTGTGTCTGTTTAGCAGCGTGTCACTAGACTGTCTCTCTCGTGCACGCTTTCGCTGTCCTCGCTCTGTTTAAGTGCAACGGGCCTCACATCTATGCTAACGTTAAACTAACGTCGCCCCTGGCTGTCAGTCTACAAGCTCCGCAGCCGTGCAGTTCTTAAGGGAAACACCTGTCATGTAGGTCAAAGCTAACTCTTGTCAACTATTATGTAAACTAACAATTGTCAAGTCACGATCAAATTATGACTCAATCCGATTAGTTAAAATAAAAACTGATGAATTCTAAAAAAATCAATAAAATTGGCTTTGCTCAGAGGCGTGTTTAGAGTTTTAGGGGCCCTAAACAAGTATTCCGGGAGGGGGACCCATCAGTAAAAATCACGTTCCTTCCCCCTCGGTAGAAATCGTGTTCTGGGGTGGGAGGGCCCTTGGTAAAATTTGCGTTCCTTCCCACTCCAAGGCAATTACGTGGTTTGCATGGTGCCTAAACACACTACTGGCTTTGCTCATGAAATTAACATCTACAAACATTGCAAACAACTAGCAATGTCCTGGTAGCCAACAACTAACATCTCTACATATGAATTTCCTAATTGCGACAATTTATTTCAATTAGAACAAAATATCTTCAGACAAGATATTCATATTTGAACTGCACAATTTCATACAATACTTTGTAATATGCAGTTCTCTAATAATGATCAAAATTTCGACAAATGATCATCAATGTCCTTCTTGGAAATGGAAGCTCTATTGGCTACATTCAACAATTACGACAATCAGTTGACGTACAAACAAAACATCTTTAGCACAATCCACTATCCTACAATGACATCCTAACTTTTGACAATAATTACCAGCACCTTTCTGGAGGTCATTTTTTTTTTATTTACGAAATTTGTTCAGATCAGAATAAAATGTCATCGTGCAATGAAACAATCGTCCAATAACGACAATTACCACATTCTGGGAACAATCAGCACTTTAATTATTAAAATTCCCAATTATGAAAATTCCACTAGGATCAAAAAATTTATTAGACTTTGAAAATCTGATATTAAAAAAAAATGTATATAAAAATGACTTGGTGACAAACGGTTGCAAACATCCTGCTTGTAACAAACATAATTAAAATGATCAAATTCAAAAAACGATTACGAGCATCTTGCTTGGAATTGGAATCTCTATGACACAATTCCATATTTACAATATTTCAGGCTAGTACTGTGGCCAATTTGGATTGATTTTTGAAATAGATACTGTTTTTGCTATAAATAAAAGCAGTTACAGACATAGGTCAGTCAAAACTGAAGTTTTAGGCTCTTACCCCTGTGAGAGAGACACCTGGATGTTGTAGCATGGCAGCAGCGGTCGGTCAGAGAATTCGAACTCGAAAACTTCTCGCTGTTCATCCTCGTCTTCACCGGGTCCAGGCGGGTTGGCTAGGATGTCATAGCCAGATGAGTCGTCGGCAGGCTCTATTAGTCAGACAGACAGATACGAGGTGTGAATTATGGAATCACACACACACTCTGAGAGCTTATGGATTCTGCTCCCATGATATCCCTTCAAAGTCCTCTCCCAAAGCTCCCACGCCGAGACATGTTTTTGTGGTGCTGCTCTCATAGCCGCGCTGCAGGGAGAGCTGCTCCCTTCCACACCGTGCACGCTCCCCTTCTCCCAAAAGCCAGCTGGACGGCTTTGTTATTCCAGGAATCCAAGGGAAAATGTGCAGTAGCAGTGGGTTTGTTTTCGGCCAGCTGGAGACGGGCCTGCTCACACACACACACACACACACACACCGAGCGATCTGCTGATATATGGCAGCCAGGGGAACTCTCGCTACGCAGCTAGAATTCATTTAAAAAAAAGAGCAATAAAAAAATGCTGCCATCAATTTTTGCCCCCACGGTGCTGACCCCACCACCCAGCGGAAGGGTTTTTTTATATTAATTTATTTTAAGCGAACATCAGAGAGGTAGAAGCACACATGGATGCTATTTTTTCCATTCTAGATCAATGACTGTCTACAAACATTGATGATTCACACAGATTACAGTTTACCTTCAGGTGTTTATCCAACTGTCTGTCTGTCTGTTTGCATGATGTTTTTGTGTCTGTTACTGTGGGTGTGTTGTGCGTTTCTGTAAATATGTGTATGCGTTTGAGTGTGAAAGTGGTACTCACCGCACACTGCGCTGCCGTAAAACTCCCAGTACACGCAGGGGTCATCGTCCACTCTGCCCTGCAGGTCGGCAAAGTAATCTAGAGTGAGAAAGAGAGATGAAACCATTAGTGATGCAAGCAGGAGGCAACTAGAGACACACTGACAGAATTTTTGGCAGATACCGATAGCTCATTTTCTAGCAAAGAAAAAAACATCTAAACTTCCAGCTAATATTACCTTAAGATCATGCTAATCATTAATAAATACATTTTAAAAAAACTACTACTAATAAACAAAAGTTGCTTAAAATAAATTAAATGTATTCATTAAAATAAATGTTGAATTAAAATAAAAAAGTGCTAAGGCTTGTCAGATACCGATATGATGACCGATATACTGTGCAAATGCCAAACAGACCGCATTCACCAAGTGACAGATTAGAAGATTATCTTCTACAGTCAGCAGAGGCTCTGACGCTCTGCAAACGTTATGTGGTTGTATGCTCAGATGCCCCTTTCCGCTGCGAAGCACAGCCAGCAGCGACGGGAGCCACGTTTGCCAGCGCAGCCATTAACAATTCCACCCAGAGAGAGAGAGAGAGAGAAAGAAAAGAGGGAGAGAGAGAGAAAGAGAGAGAGAGAGAGGGAGAGAGAGAGAAAGAGAGAGAGAGAGAGAGGGAGGGAGAGAGAGAGAGAAAGAGAGAGAGAGGGCGGTTGATTAGAAGGCTCCCACAGTGGGAAAACAAATTTGGGGAGGGTCTTTAAATCAGCGCAGCAGACACCACAACTCTACAACCACCCCTATCCACACACACACACACACACACACACACAATATGCTGCCCTGCGCTTCTAGGCCGAGCTCTTTCCTGCCTCACGAACTCATGCATAATCAAACACGCACGCAGCCAGTCAGTGTGAACATCCAGCATGTGACTGAGCTGCCCTTTAACAGGCAGCCCTGAAGCTAATCCACACACACACGCGCACACACACATACTTATTAAGACGGCTTTGGAGGTGAAAGAACTTGCGACTGCCGTCAAGAACAAATGCTGGCTGTGTACAAATTGTTTTGCGATGCCCTCTAGTTCAGCTCGAAACTTTCAGACCATTAATCAAGCCGTGCCTCAAACAACATGACTACTGTCACTGAAAGAGACCGTTTCCTTCGGACTGTCATGGCGAGGCTGTGCTCGGGCAAGAGGGGTCAGTGTTAACACAAACACAGGAAAGGCCTTCGCGGTAAATGCCACGTCTCCTGTGATGCCATCTTCACATGCACCTGGAGCACAGCTTGTCTTTTTCCATGCAAACATCTAACCTTGCGCAACAAAACAATAACAATGCACACAATGCGCTATTAATAAATCTTTAAATATCAATCTCAAAATAACACTTACAGAACCATAAATGTATAAACAACTCTTGAAAGAATAATCAGTCTTTGGTCTGGCAAACAGTATGGTTTTAGGCATTTACATTGCACAGTTTTGAAAGCAAAACATGTGAAGCAATTCTACTATTTTTTTATCTTGAAATATCAGTTTCAGAATCATTCTGATGGCACTATAATTTTTAATAAAGTGAATGTTTTCTATTTCTTTCTCAAGCTCCCCCCAAACGTCTTTGCAGAATGCAATTTTTGTTAGTGGGTACTAACTGCAGTGAAAAGTGTGGATTGATTTATAACAACATTAAATGTGCATGTACCGCTAATCAATGCAATTACCACAGTGGTATTCAACAGTGAATTCCAGTCACTTAACTGTAGGGGGCTCCAAAGACGCAAAAATCCACAAAACTACATTCAGCTACTTTAAATATTCATGTATTATTTTATAGGGCTAGTGGCACCAAATTGAATTGCAGTTTCTTTTTGTTGGAGTGGACTGACATGGCAACAATGTAGTTAGGGGTGGGATTTGTCCAAATGACCACTGACAGATGGCAGGAGAGTTTGCCATAATAATGACTGTGGTGCAGAAATCACATGCTGTAGCGTTAAAAGTCATTTAAGCTGAATCAAGATTTCTAAAACCTGATTTAAATCCTTGAAAGAATTCAGATGCATAACTTTCCCGTTACGTACGCCGCGCTTCGTAATTTTTTGTTTGTGCGTATGTTGTTGCATATGCTTGGCGTGTATGTGTTGTGTACTTTATTTGTTTCAGGTGTGAAGCTCGATTGGAGCGTCCGCCTGTCAATCAGCTGACGTAGGATGCTGACGCCTGGGAATCGCGCCACCAATCGCCTGTCGCCGGGTAGTTTATGAATGGCTCTAACTTCAATGGCGGGGGGGGATGAAAACAGACTCTGGGTTGGGAAAAGAGTTGGCACACGCTGTGAAGACGGTTCTCTTGTTCGAGAGACCAGTCTGAGCGACTGATTATTGTTCGGGGCTCGCTGCTTTTGTGATCTTGCAGTTAGATCAGTTCTCTTTGTTTGCGCTTGAAGGCGTATTGTGTTGCCCTTGGTAGCTTACGTGTTTGCAGTGCCTGCTAAATGTTTGTTGCTGTCATGAAATCTTCATCTCAGTTCATCGTTTAACATTGTGTAGACTGATGGGAGAGGTTGTGAGCCAGGTAAGCAGGTCGCGACTTACATTTGCACACGTAGTTACGAGAGATCGTATTGTATTCAAAAGAATGCACTAGTGTTAGGAGTGGTGCTAATTATGTATGTTTTCGTTTTAGTTAGTATAGTTTAGTTATAGCGTCTTGTACGCTGAAGATGTTTCTTTCTACCTTTTTTTGTTGATAGTTAGTTTAGTTCTTTAACTTTAGTTAAAGGGGCTTTTTTGTTATATTTCAGTTTTTTGATTTAAGCACACCACTCTTTTGCTCCTTCCTCTTCCCCAGATTGTCTGTTGCTCTGGTTACTCTTGTTACGTTGTACTAATTGTAAATATTCATTACTTTATTATTCTTCATTATTATTTTTCCCTTTGTTACTACTTCACTTTATTGTAGTTGAAAGAATTAAAATCTTTCAACTCAGTTTATGGATGGTTGTCTGTTCCTTTCCAATAACAGATTCTCGTCACTATATTGACACACATGCAAAACTTTTGTTACGTCTAATAATATTCCTAGACAAATAACATCTAAATAACGAGGGACGTAACATATTTGGGGGCTCGTCCTAACTTTTATATTGCTTATGTTTTGTGTGTGTGTGGTGCGGGGAACTGCGCTGGAAAGGAATTAGTGCATGTTGAAGTGAGTATGGTGGAATATTGGCAATGAGTACTTTTGATTTGCAATCATTTATTGCTGATCCAACTTTAGAAATCTTTGATCGATGTAGGAAAAGACGATTTGTTGCAGATAGCTGAATACTATCGCATTCCTGTGGTGAGGCAATCTCTAAAGCACATTATTAAGAATGAAATTTGGAAACACTTGGTCGAATTAAAAGTATTTTTATTTCCAGATGCGGATAGTGAGAGGGCTGGCATGTCGGCTGTGGAAAAACGTTTGACTAGTGTGGGAAATGTGGTGGAAGCAGAAGATGAGAATGCTGAGGTGGAGGTTGAGGCCGAGCCCAAGGCTGGCTTACCCCCCTTCTACCCACTTTCTCTGCTTTCCGTGGGCTCTGGGGGTGATGCGCGACTGAGGGTCCGCCTAGCCAAAATCCAGATGGAAGCGCAGGAACGGGCTGAGACGCGCCAAGCTGAAATTAAGCTACGCCTAGAAATCCGTAAACTGGAAATTGAAGCTGAGACACAGGTGAAACTGCGACAGCTCGAGTTGGATTCAGCGACGGTTGTCTCGGGCCGAACTGTGCAGCCTAATCCTGTTGTTTCATTAAATTCAGAAAATTCTGTGAGTGATGTTTTCGACCACTACATTTGATGTTAGTAAACAGATCGCTTTAGTGCCTCACTTTAGAGAATCCGAAGTGGATGCGTATTTCGCTGCTTTTGAGCGTGTGGCTGCTGCACTTCGTTGGCCAAAAGAGGTTTGGTGTCTGTTACTACAATGTCGATTAGTTGGAAAAGCACAGGAAGTCTGTTCTGCACTAACCTTAGAGGAAAGCATGCAATACGATACCGTAAAGAACGCTGTTCTTCGTGCATATGAATTGGTGCCTGAGGCATATCGGCAACGTTTCAGGAACCATAAGAAAGTCAGCTCAGACATTTGTGGAATTTGCCCGTGAGAAGGGAATTCTTTTTGATAAATGGGTTGTCTTCTAACAACGTGCAAGATTTGAGTTCGTTGAGAGAGTTAATGCTTTTAGAAGATTTTAAGAATTGTCTATCGGAACGAGTAGTCACGTACCTGAATGAGCAAAAGGTCACCATGTTATCACAAGCTGCGATTCTTGCAGATGAGTATGTGTTAACGCATAAGAGTGTGTTCGCTTTACCCCGACCAGAGAAAATGGTGAGTTCGTTTTCAACTCAAAAATTCAAGTACCCGTGCTAAAATCAGTTCACCACAGAATAAAGAAACACGAGAATGTTTTTTATTGCCACAAGATTGGGACACCCTTATTTCTGATTGTTTAATGCTGAGACGTAAGACTCAGGCTCAGCAAGGACAGTTAAAGCCTGTTACTTTTGTGAAGACTGTGCCTAAAGCTGTTTTAGAGAAAGATGCGATTGACTCAGGGAATAAACCATTTTTGTTGAAGGGGTTAATCTCCGTAAATGGTAAACCTGGAGAGCAGAAAGAGGTACAAATCTTGAGGGATACGGGATCGATTCAATCATTTGTAGTCTCTGATGCACTTCCTTTGTCGGAGCAGACGTTTTGTTGGTCAAGTGTGTTAGTTCAAGGGATTGAGATGGGTGTTGTAAAGGTACCGCTGCACCGGATACACTTGCAATGTGACCTGGTCTCAGGTTTTGTTAAGGTGGGGATACGTTCTTCCTTTCCTGTGAAAGGTGTTGCATTCATTCTCGGAAACGATTGGCGGGAGGTAAAGTGTCAACCTGTGCTCGAAGTCGTTAGATAAACCTGACTGTTTTATTCCTGTTGGTGATATATCTGATAATTTTCCGGAGGTATTTGCTGCTAATGTAGTTACGCGTGCTCAAAAAACGCAGAATTGGAGATGACATTGTTTTGGCTGACACTTTTTTGTCACCTGTGTTCACCGAGGAACATTTTGGGTCAGGTCCAAAAGAATCTGAAAATGTTAGACATGACAGACATTCTGATACAGCAATAGCTGAGTCTGAATTGTTAGCTGAACCTATTTCTCATGAAGGAATTAAGACTGCACAAAGAGAAGATGTGTCGTTAACTAAATGTTTTTCTGCTGCGGAAAGTCCTCAAACTAATAAAGTCAACGCGGCTGAATACGTGATCGAAAATGGGTTGGTGTTAAGGAAATGGCGTCCTCACAGAGATGGGGAGAATGAGTGCGATGTTGTATGTCAAATTGTTTTACCTACTGTCTATCGAAAACAAGTGTTGAGCTTGGCACATGATCATGATTTAGCAGGTCATTGGGGGTGACAAAAACTTACAACCGCATTCTCAAAACATTTTTTTTTGGCCTGGCTTGAAGAGCGACGTGTCTAAGTATTGCCGCACATGTCATGAGTGTCAATTGATGGGCAAGCCCAACCAAAAGATTCCACCAGCTCCATTAATTCCGATCCCTGTCATTTGCGAACCGTTTGACCCTATAATTTTGGATTGCGTTGGTCCCTTGCCGAAAATCAAAAGCAGGCAATCAATTTTTGTTAACTATTATGTGTTCTGCGACACGATTTCCGGAGGGCTGTTCCCACTTGAGAAGAATAACTGCGCCTGTCATCATTAAAGCTTTGATTAAGTTTTTTTCCCCACGTTCGGATTGCCAAAAATCGTGCAGACAGACCAGGGTACGAATTTTCTTTCTAATGTTTTTTAGACAAGTGTTGAAAACTTTGGGTATCTCACATCGGATCTCGAGCCCGTATCATCCTGAAAGCCAGGGTGCTATCGAACGATTTCACCAGACGCTGAAGTCAATGTTGAAAAAGTACTGTCTAAGCTCTGGTAAAGAATGGGACGATGGAGTACCATTAGTGTTGTTTGCAGTTCGTGAAGCAACTCAAGAATCTCTGGGGTTTAGTCCTGCAGATTTAGTCTTTGGTCACACCGTACGAGGGCCGCTGAAGGTGTTGAAAGACGGAATGTTGAATGACACTAAGTCATCTCAACAAAATGTGCTAGATTACGTCAGTCGGTTCCGAGAACGACTACATAATGCGTGCTCATTTGCACGAAAATCGTTGTCCACTGCTCAGGAGGGCATGAAGAAATGGTATGACAGGAAAGCTGTTGTGCGTGAAATTCAACCTGGTGACGAAGTTTTGGTACTGTTACCAGTACCAGGTTCAGTTTTTGACTGCTCGTTTCTCTGGTCCGTACAAGGTATCAAAGAGATTGAGTGAGACTGATTTTGTAATCCACACGCCTGACCGCAAACGGAAGTTTCGTACATGCCATATAACATGTTGAAATTATATTGTTCTCGAAAGGTGTGTCTGAGAAATCTGTGGAAGAGAAAAAAAAAAAGCTTGTTGCTGTTCCTACTGATGTTCTAGCTGCTGCTGTTGTTGCGGTGTCCTGATCCTACGATAGTGAAGGACGAGGTGTTGCGGTTTTCTCTTGGTGAGTGTGATCCTGATGATGGTGTTACACTTCGTAATGATTTTATCAATGTGTGGTTGACTTTTCGAATTCTGAGATTTTAAAAAAAATTGTCTGAAAACCTTGAGAATTTGCTTGAGTCACAGAAAAACGGGACGTTATGAGGCTAATTCAAGAATTTCCCATGCTGTTTAGTGATGTGCCCGACTCAAACGCATGTATTGCAGCATGATATTCAAGTGACGTGTATGGAAGACTGCATCGATAACTTGGGTTCTGCTAGGTTTGTGACGAAATTAGATTTGCGAAAAGGGTATTGGCAAGTGCCATTGACCGCTCGAGCTGCGGATATTTCAGCTTTCGTTACTCCGGATAACTTCCTGCAGTACCGGGTTATGGCATTTGGGCTGCGAAACGCCCCAGCAACTTTTCAGCGCCTTGTAAAACATTGTGTTGTCAGGAGTGAGAAATTGTAATGCCTACCTTGATGATTTAGTAATCTATTCTTTTGATTGGTCTGAGCATTTGACTGTTCTTCGGACAGTTTTTGAAAGATTGGCTGATGCTTCCCTGACAATTAATCTGGCTAAGTGCGAATTCGGTAAAGCACGATCACCTATTTGGGCAAAGAAGTAGGTCAAGGTCAAGTTCGCCCTGTTAGTGCCAAAAATATATCTGCTATTGCTGACTTTCCTATTCCAACGACAAGACGAGAGTTACGTCGTTTTTAGGCATGGCTGGTTACTACAGAAGTTTCTGCCGAAATTCTCCACTGTAGTACATCCTCTTAACCAGTTTGTTAAGTCAGCGAATGCTTTTATTTGGACTGATGCGTTGTCAACAAGCTTTGAAGGGGCAAAGTTGTTGTTGACTAGTGCACCTGTTCTTGCTACTCCGGATTGTACACGTTGTTTTAAATTGGAAGTTGATGCTAGTGCTTTAGGCATTGGGAGCTGTTCTTATTCAAGAGGATGATGTCGGTTTTGAGCATCCAATTTGTTACTTTTCTCGAAAATTCAACCGACATCAGCGAAATTATTCTACCATTGAGAAGGAAGCTTTGGGTCTAATTCTGGCTTTGCAATTCTTTGAGGTTATGTGGGTTCATCTGTTCTGCCTGTTACTGTGTACACGGATCACAATCCGTTAGTGTTCTTGTCCAGAATGTACAAATCACAATCAACGTCTTATGCGTTGGTCGTTGATTGTGCAAAATTATAACTTGATCATAAAGCATAAAAAGGGTTCAGAGAATATCATTGCTGACACCTTATCTAGAGCTTAAATACTGCTTCAGGTTGAGTTTTAAGGGGGTGAGTGTTTACGTACGCCGCGCTTCGTAATTTTTGTTTGTGCGTATGTTGTTGCATATGCTTGGCGTGTATGTTTGTGTACTTTATTTGTTTCAGGTGTGAAGCTCGATTGGAGCGTCCGCCTGTCAATCAGCTGACGTAGGATGCTGACGCCTGGGATCGCGCCACCAATCGCCTGTCGCCGGGTAGTTTATGATGATGGCTCTAACTTCAATGGCGGGGGGGGATGAAAACAGACTCTGGGTTGGGAAAAGAGTTGGCACACGCTGTGAAGACGGTTTCTCTTGTTCGAGAGACCAGTCTGAGCGACTGATTATTGTTCGGGGCTCGCTGCTTTTGTGATCTTGCAGTTAGATCAGTTCTCTTTGTTTGCGCTTGAAGGCGTACTGTGTTGCCCCTTGGTAGCTTACGTGTTTGCAGTGCCTGCTAAATGTTTGTTGCTGTCATGAAATCTTCATCTCAGTTCATCGTTTAACATTGTGTAGACTGATGGGAGAGGTTGTGAGCCAGGTAAGCAGGTCGCGACTTACATTTGCACACGTAGTTACGGAGATGTATTAGATGCCACTAGTGTTAGGAGTGGTGCTAATTATGTATGTTTTTGTTTTAGTTAGTATAGTTTTAGTTATAGCGTCTTGTACGCTGAAGATGTTTCTTTCTACCTTTTTTGTTGATAGTTAGTTTAGTTCTTTAACTTTAGTTAAAGGGGCTTTTTTGTTATATTCAGTTTTTTGATTTAAGCACCACTCTTTTGCCTCCTTCCTCTTCCCCAGATTGTCTGTTGCTCTGGTTACTCTTGCTACGTTGTACTAATTGTAAATATTCATTGCTTTATTATTCTTCATTATTATTTTTCCCTTTGTTACTACTTCACTTTATTGTAGTTGAAGAATTAAAATCTTTCAACTCAGTTATGGATGGTTGTCTGTTCCTTTCCAATAACAGATTCTCGTCACTATATTGACACACATGCAAAACTTTTGTTACGTCTAATAATATTCCTAGACAAATAACATCTAAATAACGAGGGACGTAACAATGATTTAAATCCTTGAAAGAATTCAGATGCATAACTTTCCCCCACAAATTGTACTTTGATTAACAAAGCTTTTAAACTCAAGAATTTTGGCCTTTCAGGAACCGCCAGCAGAAAAAAAAAACCAAAAAAAAAAACCACATCAATCTGTTTAAAATCAAGGGGTCAAAATGATGTCAAAAGTTTCTAAAACCATAAAAACAATAGCCCATTTTACCTCGGATGGCTCCAGATTAGACCCAGATTACCATTTCAATAACACAACCCAGTTTTTCCAAATATTGTTGTCTGTGAAAAACCCATACATCATTCAAAACAGACACGGCGCACATGACCAAATAAAGACACACACGGACGAACACACACATAATCTCCTTTCAGGGAAAGCTGATTTGCCGGTACTAAAGGCTTCTCCTCCGCTCCAGCTGTTGCTTAGTAACCGGATAGCCAAGCGGAGCCGAACCTTCAGAGGGAAATTCTTGGAAAAGAGGTGGAAAAGAGGTACAGGGCTCTCTTACCAGACAGAAAACACTCCATTATGTCACTGTGGGTCATCTTCAGCAAACTGCGGCCTGAGTAGGTAGCTAAAGTTGGATCGGCGCCGTATGACAACAACAGTCGGACCACGTCAAGATGATCGTTTTCCACAGCATCATGGAGAGGCCTGTTGGAAGAGAGACCAGAACATTTACTTCGCAAAAAAATAAATAACGAAAAACAACATTTATAATGCAGTTTATATTTATTTTATCCATCAAATTTTGATTAGATCATGAAAAGTATTACTTATTTTATATTAATAAGTTCATTGGAGAATGTAGTACATTTTTACTAAAAATATGACAAAAATATACAACAACAATAAAAAATAAACAAACATTATTAATATATTATTAAATTTATTATTAATTTTAATCTTAAATAAATTAATACATCTTTGGAATAATGCGCACTGACAAATGGTTCACAATAAGATCAGGAAATTTTAATAAAGTTAACTGGACACATTTTTATTCATCATTCTTTTTAACATCCACCTGCCGATGGTTTTAAATACCAAAATCTTCATTTTTTTTTAAATTTCTCTTTCTTTGGTAATTGCGAGATTTTCTTTTTGATTAAACAGTTCAATTACTTCACTTGTCCATAATTACCTTAATTTTATCTCTTGGCATTGCCCAATAAAACAGTCATTAAAACCTGTCACCGTCATTCATCTTTCCGACAGGAATCGGAAACGAAATTGGATTTTTAAGTGTATAGCGAAGACAGGGATCTCGCACGCCTAATCTGCTCTTCTTGCGGTAATTATCCGAGCTAAGATTCTCGGCCTCTTCTGTTGTTGTAAAGCCATTATTACCAAACATATAATTACTGACACTGAGTGTGCGTGCGTCAGCACGTGTAATTATCTGCGCCTCAGTGGCACGCACATACTCTCAAACGCAGTTTGACGAAAGCACAGGAAGTCACAGAAATTAGTTCTGCATGTAAGGCTTTGCTATTTAGGTGATATCATGAATGCATGTGTGTTTACCTGGTGCCGTCCTGCGCGCTGCAGTTGATGTCAGCCCCGTGCTCAAGTAAGTGCTGTACGATGGAGAGCCAGCCGCGGGAACAGGCCTCGTGGAGCGCGCAGTAACCCGCATTATCCCGATGATTCACGTCACACACTTTATTCTCCAGACAGTACAAAACCACCTCCTACAGCAAGCGAGAGAGAGACAGAAGACGAGCGGTTACTATGGTGCAGCGAGGAATGAAATTCATTAAACACCATTAAAGAGCGCAGAGAAAGAGAGACGGGCAGAGAGTAGACAGACAGTTTCGCCCAGAGCTGATTATTGATGTGTGAGGTATCAGGGGCTTTACAGACGAATCCTGCCCCAAGCCTGCTGTTCAATTTCTATACGAGACGCCTGAGACAGCACTGTGTGTGTGTGAGTCTACAAGAAGCAGCAGTGTAGGAGCAACTGGAAAGGTGGGGGAAATGTGAGCGGTGTTTGCCCGTGCAAAACCAGCTGCCATGATGATTGTGTTGGACACACGTTTTCCATATTTTCACACTTCTTAGATATTTTGGAGCCTAGATACGTCCAGAAGTCTCACCAGAGAGGCCTTTGAACATCACCCCAAGCCAAAAGAACCCAACAAAATGCTAGGAATGTTCCTATGCGGTTGCTAGGGTGTTCTGAGCGGTCATTAGAATGTTTCAATGTGGTTGTTTGAAGAAGGATTTTAAATCATAAAATTCTAGGTTATTTTAAATTGTGTCAGCCCAGAACACACTAGCAACCACAAATGCAAACAACCACTCAGGACACCCTAGCAACAACGCAGCAACATGCCAGCAATCGCTTAGAATGTTGCTATGAGGTTGTAAGAGATATGAGCGTTAGCACATTGCTATGTGATTGCCAGGCTGTTCTAACAACCACTCAGAATACCCTAGCAACCACACAGCAACATGCCAACAACCACTCAGAATACCCTAGCAACCACACAGCAACATGCCAACAACCGCTCAGAACACGCTAGTAACCACATAGCAACATTCTGAGCGATTGATGGCATGTTGCTGTTTGGTTGTTAGGGTGTTCTGAGTGCTCATTGGCACGTTGCTATGTGGTTCCTATGAGTGTTCTGTTCTGGAATTCAAATTCAAAAGAACCTAGAATTCTGAGAACATCATTCAGTTCTGCCAATTTTATCGTCCATCAGGCAACAATTGTAAGTCTGTTCACTTAGAAAAATAATACCATAGCTTTACTGAGATTTGGCATAATAGCAGTTGATACACAGAAAGCTATCAATGTGTATCATCCTGTTCGCACTTCCTGCCATTCGCGTACACTGATTATGAACAATGTCTGGAAGAGGCCGGAATTACAGAGCCCTCACAGAATTAATTGGAGAGGTCTTCTGCAAGCTTGGGTTTAAAGGAACTCCCACATCCATCACCGCGAGCCGATTCCTCATGCACCGCGGCAACAAAAACAAGCGCGCGCACACAGATGGGTTGGAGAGGGGAGGGCCGGTGTCCGCTCAGTGCTCAGACGAATGAGGGCATTAGGATTCAGGAGGCGTAGCACTCGCACTTCAACCCTGGCAGTATCTCAGAGAGCGCATTCAACCCCTCCCCTGATGGAGTCACACAGTGGTACGACCTGCCCCACGCTGCTGCCAGCAGCTCTGCCTCGCGCTTCCCGCCGGCTCCGTATCCAGGATACGGCATGCCGCCGGCACGACTGAAAAAAAAACCAAGCCGTTAGCAGGGGCGCCGAGCCGTTAACGAGCCCAAGCGGGAAACTCTCGCTCCAGTGCGGATGTTCGCTCCCGTCAGCCTGGAGAGGTGGACCAAAACACATGGAAGGTAAAACATACACACACACACCTACCACGCTCAATTACCGAAAGCGAGCCACGGTTCAAGGGAGAATTTCTCTATTTCCGTTTATGTTTCCATCGCCTCATTCCCTTTCCAGTGAGGTCTCTCTCTCCTGCCTCAGGGAGTTCCTCAGTGGGGATGTTTGCAGGCAGGAGAGCTAAGTGTTACATTAAACAGACAATAAAGCAGTGTTACACAGCCTAGCGAGAAAAGATTTGTCGTGATTTTCTCCTCAGAACTGCTCTTTGCTGTAGCGTTTCCTCCCCCGCTGTCCCTTGCTAAAACGACTCCCAGCTAACAACTGCAATCAATGCATCATTCAAGACACTTAACCCCTTCACAACAGCAATCTCACAAAACAAGGCGCAGGCCCGGCTCAAGACTGAACCCGACATGAGACCATTTTACCACAACCTCAAAGCCTAGTCAACCCAACCCACATCATAAAAAAATAAAAGGGCAAGAACTACACATCTCTCATAGAGAAAAACACTCACACACAAAAAAGAAAAAGAAGGGGAAGCTTTACAAGGCAGACCTGAACTGAAACCAGTCTGGGTCACTGATAGTCGGGAGTCAAATTCTGATGCTGGCAGCCCCCACTAAAACCTGTGATTCAAGTTCAAGCTCAAGGGTTCAAGAAAAAACTTCATTAAGACTTTTAAATAGTAATTCTAAAACAATTTAATTAGGGGTTCCAGAACTGTAAGACCACTAATAAAATGTTCTAGAATTCAGGGGCACTTGCAGAATTCTGAGGTGGTTTAAAAAAAAATTCTGGAGCTCTAAACCAGTTTCTTATAAATTCTGAAAATCCAATGTAGTTGATAAGGGGCTAGAATTTGATGCAGTGTATGACAAATTGTATAAATTCTGAGGTAGTTGAGAAACCTTTCCAGAATGGGTGTTTATAAGAATTCCAGAATTCTAAGACAGCTAAGAGTTCTAGAATTCGCAGACATTTGCTCAATATTTGTGGAATTCTGAAACTCTTCAACTCTACAGTGGATAAAGAGTTCTAAAATAGATGCCAGAAGTAGTTAGTTAATTCTGAGATTAATTCTAAAGCTTTTTAAACTCTGAGACAGTTCAAAAACTGCTATAGAACTGAAATAGTTCCGTGTGGATTTATTTATTAATTTATTAGCCTAATGTGTAGCGGTTGCTTAATGATCCTCTGACTGCTCACAGTGCTGACGAATGTTCTAATTTTACATGCAACTCAGGAAAAAACAGCCTTCAGACTGAGCAGACGTCACGTTGCATTGGAAAGTGAGCGGCTAGGGATAGAAACAGACAAAAAAAAATGACAAGAAAGAAAGAGCAGGCTATGTGGAGGGGAGAAAGGGAGCGCCGAAATTCCCTCAGTGTGGTTTTAATTGAGAGAGCCATGGCTGGAGTGGGAGTTGTGATAACAGAGGGAAAAGGGTTGAGGTGGCCTCCACAGAATAAGTGCATCATTAACGGATCAGGAATTTCCCTGACAGCCGGCCAGGACGGTACTGAACGTGCGGACAAGTGTAAATGCGCAAACATGTGATGTGGCTCGCTCAGCCAGACCTTTGACTAAACGACAGCTTGCAAACCACAGTTTGTTTTTACATGCCATTTGGGGCGCGTTTATCTGACATAGATTATACCTAAATAATAGGCAAATAACTTCCCTTTGTGCCGGAAGTTGTATAAAGTCAGCACTTGCCAAATCAAGAAAATACTTTCCAGTTTCATGTGCAATATGCATCAGGCAATCAGTGAATAACTTTAGGTGGTCAGGAGGGGTCTGTGGCGGAGACTGCGAGATATAACTACCATCGCTCTGAGAGTTGAAGGTCTGTATCCTGCCATTTGCTCAGGCTTGGCAGACACTGACAAAACAGGGCGCGACACACACACACACACACTGACCCTCTACACACACTTTCTGCAGGATACTAAATTGCAAACATTCACAAGTGAACACTATTGCTTTTAAAGGGATAGTTCACCCCAAATAAATTGTCATAATTAATTGACCCTTATGTCATTCCAAACCTTCATGACTTTTGTGTTCCACAGAAGTACGTACATTTCTGTTTTTGACCAGTCAATAAGGGTCCAGTTTTGACATTGACAACTCTATTTACTTTCATTTTATGGGGGAAAATACACTAAGACGTTTATCTCTCTACACAGAGGGGGTAAATGACAACACATGCCTTTAAATAAACTCAACCTCACCTTTTTCGCCTTTTTTCCCCACCTCAACCTATCATTTTTCCTTCCTAAAATATGCAGACTGCAAATAATCTGAGAGGGAATTTAGATCAGATTAAAGTCAATGCATGCGACAGGGTTATTTCAGGTCACAGACTGCTCTGCGGTCGCCATCTAGATCAAAAGATTCGCTTGCAAGTACGCGGCCTTGAACGGACAGTCTGACCAGCGGACACGCTCATGCAGTCAACTGTGGAAAACACGCAGGTTTTTCCACTTGCGCTCGGCTAATGCCTCAAATGCAAGCCAAAATGACTCAATCGCACACAGAGAACCGCTCGAAGGCGCCCGGGAGTTTCATCAATCCAAGAACGGGTTGTTTTGAAGGTGCGAGACCATGAGAAAATGGAAACGAGAGCGCGCGCAAAACTACGTGCCGTTTGCATGTTTACCGCAGTTGCGCTGGGACCGAGATGGAGTGCCACGTTTAAGTGTGTGAACTCTCGTTCTCTAGCGCTCTGAGACACACTCACACACACACACACACAAACGGAGCAGCTGCCGCGGTCTGTGTTGAAAGGTTCGGCCGCGCAGTCATGTCATATTTCCGAGCTCTGGCAGCGCCGCGGAGCTGCTCGTGAGAGAGAGAGAGCGAGCGCTGGCAGCTCAGTGCGTTGCTCGCGGCTTATCTCTCACTCACACACACACACACACACTCAAAAAAACACATACACACACACACACACACACACACAGCGAGAGAGCAGCTTCCTGTCTGAGGCAGGAGCGCGGGAGGGAAAAGGAGGGGGACGGAACGAACGAAGACTAGAAAAACAAGCCGATGTGGACTGACAGAAAAAAAAAAAAAAAAAAACACACGCGATACGGAAGGTCCGTCCCCACCTGCTTAGGGCCGACGTGAGGGTGTAGAGGGGGAGGAGAACGAGCGATGGAAAACACACAGAGAGGGAGGGAGAGAGATATGAGGAATACAGGGTGGGAAGGATTACATTTTATCTCGCTTCCTCTGACACACACACACCGCACGGATCGGCGCCGAGTGCCCTCCGCTGCGCGCTCTGCCGCTCCCCCACCGTATCTGTGGCGCACGCACAGCCCCGCGAGAACAGCCGCCTTTAACCGATGTCACCAAGCGCATTTATAAAGCCATTAGAGCAGAATTAGACCCCGAGCGCCAGCGGGGAAAATCACAAAGCCCTGAGACTCAGCGGTAACGAGAGCCCACGCTCTAGACAAGCGTTCGAGAAAATCCACTGCGCAATCTGGAGACAAAGCTCATTAATAAAAAAAAAAAAATAATAAAAAAAACTGTTTAGCTATTAGTAAAAAATAATAAATAAAATTGTTTGGATGTCATTAAAATACAGTTCAGCTAACCGTAAAACAGTTTAGCTATAAGTAAAAATAGATTAGGCATCAGTTCACTGTTATTTATTAGAAAAGAGCAGTTTAACTATTTGTACAGTTCAGCTATTTTTAAACAGTTCAGTTATTCGTACACACAGTACTGCTATTTCTAAACACTTTAGCTATTACTAAATATTTGCTATAACTGAAAAATGTAGCTATTCGTACATTTTTTAGCTAATAGGCCAATATCAAAGCTAAACTAGGCCTATATAAATAACTAAGTTGGGCTAATTGCATAAAAACATATCTACTCTGAAAATTTAGATATTAGTAAAAAAAAAATTTCGATATTAACTTACGCTTAGTTTATCTACTAATAAAGAACAGTTTAGCCATTCATGCACACACAGTTTAGCTAGTTTTAAATTATTTAGCTATTACATATACAATTTACAAATGTGACAATATGTAGTTTTGCTATTAGTTTTATGAGTGAGCTATTTGTAACATTTAGCTAGCCATAAGCAAGGTTTAGCTATTCATATGCTACACTTTAGCTAGGCCTATTCGTAAACAATTTAGAGACCAGTAGCATAAAAATTTTCTTTTTTAATATAGTTCTCATAGTACACATAGTAAAGAACAGTTTAGCTATTCGTGCACACATAGTTTAGCTATTTTAAACAAGTCTTAGCTAGGCCTATATATAAAGTGTTAGTGTTTAGCTACTAACAATATCTTTTTGTAAATGGTGTTTAACTATAAACAGTTTCGCTTTTCTTAAATAAGGTTTGGTTATATATAAAAATGATAGTTTTGCTATTCATAAACAGTTTAGCTACTAGCAATAGAAAAAAAACTGGGTTTTATTCAGAAGTAAGACTTTAACCCAGATAGCACACGTACTTCTGTTAAAGATCGCTTCATCTGGAAAGCATCTGCTGTGTACAAACATCTGATAGACGTCTCTAAGATTTCAGAGATTTTTTAGTGTTTGCTCATTTGTAATATGTCTATACGACATTTCCTCTCACATTTCAAATAGACGTTTAGAAAATGTCTTTAAGATTTTTAAGATGTCATTTAAAATGTATGTAAAACTAAATAGACGTCTCCGTGATGTACGTGTGCTATCAGGGAAATCAACAACAAAATACAAAATGTACACAATACCAGTTCTTCTTTATTCTGTGAGAACCGTCAGCCTTTTTTGTGGTTGGAACTAAAGAAAAACCAGCCTCCATTTCCGTGGGCTGTTAATGGCGGGCATTAGTTTGGGGGACGAGAGATCGGGAGGTGTGCGGAACGAGCGGCTAATGGCTTAAAACGACGCGTGTTTAGCACCTTCAGCCGAATGATTAATTAACGTGGAGATTACGGAGAGCACTTGTCAGATCGCTGATTGGACCTTAATGGCAAAGAGCCATTCTGCCTGAGAGCAAAATTACTGACAGAGTCTAGCAACCGCAGCAGAATCAGACAGAGAGAGAGTGAGGAAGGGATGGATAGGGCTCTTCTTTACGCACACACACATAACGATAGGTTTCAATCAGCACACAAAGGTTTTGTCTGAGTCATAAAAGAGGGAGGCAACAACCAAACACAAGTGTAAATAAGCAGCATCGTAACGCAAGCGAGACGTCAGCACCGGCAGAATGTAATGAAAGAGTGTGTGTGTTGCAGTAAAACTCTTAGCTTGAGAGCTAAAGGGAGGTGAAGAAACACAAACAAGTGAACAAGAGACACTGGGGGAAGGGAAATTGTGTGGTACATAGCAAGCAACTTGTGTGTGTGTGTGTGTGTGTGTGAGAGAGAGAGAAAGCATGCGGTGGTGATGGAACCGCCTGGCCACTTCAAGCACAAAACTTACAAAATACACAAACATAGCAAGGAATGGAGCACAATGGAACGTGCCATCCCTAGCTGCGAGAAAACAAGCCCGCAGACACATGTGGATGCACGTTATTGGCAGAATGAGAGAAAAGCGGAAAATAGCAGATGGGAAAAACATGGGGATGGGGGGATCTAAGCGTACAACTAGCTTGATTCTGACGCCACAAAAGCGTGCTCTATTCTGGAATGGCACCACTGCCTCAGTGTTAACAAATGCTCTGTAAAATGCAATGAGAAACTTTCCCTTTCAGTGGAGTTCAAGGCACCGCTGTGGAGTGAGAGAGGAAGGTGGGGGGGTTTGGGTTGCTGGGGAAGGAGAGAAATCATGCGCTCGCAGCAGTAATCGCTCATTTCCTGTTCTCCGTGCCAGTCCTTTCAGACGCACTGCCGGAACTAATCCAGCTCCCCATTAATCTACACAAATTGGACACGGAACGCCGCACCATTCCAGAACCCGTGGAACAACCGTATTCCAGAACTGTGGAATACCGTCGAGTTCCAGAACAAAAAGGAATCTGCTAAACAACGAGATCAGTGCAAGTTCTGTTGCATTACAAAAAATGCTCAACACTGCAGACATATTCAGCTCCGTGAAGTTTAAAGACAACATGAAATCTGAATTTTAATAAATAAAAAAGTCGCTAGTCTTATCCATAATTCATGGAGTGCATGTTTTGCTAAAAATAATGTTTGTTTTCATAAACTTAAACAAAAATTTAATAGAATGTTATGCAGAAAAAAGGGCACAAAATTTGTCGCAGTGCTAGAGCGTTGTTAGAAAATCTAATCAATGGAATGATCCAATCAAATTTTAAAAGGTAAATGCAGCAATATTTGCTATAAGTATTCAGTTTTGTTCGTAAAACATGCCATACTGTGAAAGATAAATGTGCTGCAAATGCAATTTCATGTTGTCTTTAAAAATGTGGTAGTATTACAAAAACGTCAAAACACTCTACCAACATTTGTGTTAAACTCCGAATAGACCGACTACAAGATCAGAGACAGAGTGCAAAGGGTTAAGGTTTTCCAGTTCAACGGAGAGAAAGAGCAAGGACGAGACGGAAAAGGCACGAGAAACAGTGCGCCTGTGAAAGCACGGGAATGAATGTGAGCGAGCAAGCTTTGAGTGGGAGTGCAAAAGCCAAGAGGAGAAAGAGATGAGACGGTGCGTATGTGCGAACGAGAAGCTGCATCGCGAGAGGGAGGGAAAAAAAACTGTGTGTGTGTGTGTGCACGCCAAGCGATCGCTCTGTGCCTGTCAGGGGCTCTCGCATGTCAGACTCAGTCTCACGCAGAAATAATGAGATGCGAAGAGAGCAGGAGAGGGCAGCCGGAGAGAGAGACAGTCGCACACACTCGCACAAATGCACGCTTACCTCATATCCAAGCCGCGCAGCTCGCTGCAGTAGAGTCTCGCCTGCGTTCTTGTTGACGATGAGTCTGCGCGCTTCGGGAGGCATGGGCCTGCTGACTGGCGGCTCCGCTGACACTGGAAGTGCGGGGGCAACCGGAGGTACCGGTACATCCGGAGTGGCGCTTGGAGGGGTCGGGGGTGCCGCGGGTTGGTAGGCAGGAGAAGGGGCACGAGGTTTGACCAGAGAAGACTCGTAATCAGAAGGAGATGATGGCTGCTTCTGGGCCGAACGTTTCACCACCTGACAGGGGAATAAAAATGAGTTACTTTACAAGGGCTCAGAGTTTGCACAGATTCATAGTCATAGTACGTGGCAGCACAAACAGGGAAAGGCAGACATTCTTTACAAAGATAAAGCGGACAAAAGAGTGACAGAGCTACACTCGCTTGGTGCCAAGAGACAGGCGGGATGGAGCGCTAATTAATCACAGCGACAAGTTTATAGTCAGCACTGCGGTGTCATTAGCGAGAGACTGAAATTTGGAAAATGTGAAAATGTGAGGTGTCCCTATATAATTTTTTTTGCAGCTGTGGAAAATGTAGCTGAACAGCAGTGCAGGAAAGGCTGTTTCCCACCATAAACCCAGAACAAACGTGTGACTGTCAACAACGGTTCCTCACACATACACCCCGCACGGTCAGCAAGGTTATTTTTGGCCCACAGTTAAACATGCCGAAACAAACAGGGACTATTTACACCAGTACAATCGTCCCATAAACACGTTTTAACAGAAAAACGTGCATCTTCCCACACTGAGTGCATCTTTTTTTTGGCTCTAGGCTTCGTGATTGTTTGTGAGCTGGATGGAAAGCTGCAGACACCGATCCGTCAGCGAGCGTGTTTCCCGGCAGGGAAAGTCAAACAGGAAACAATGGAAGACTTTGGCTCTCTCCCACTCGCTTTATCTCTCCCGCCTTCCGTGTGCAAGTTCTCTATCTGTGGAGTGCAGTAGGGCGGGCGGATGGGAGCTGTGTGTGTGTGTGTGTGTAGGCCGCGAGTTCATGCGAGCAGACTGAAGGTCGGGAAGGGGGGTGATCGGGGCGGGAACTCCACCCACACCAGAGGAGTTCCACAGCGCAGCAGCTGTCAGAGTAAACACACACACACACACACACACACACACAGAGCACGCGCACATACACAGCTCTGCCTGGTCCGTAACAGCGCAGACAAAATATGACGATTGACATTTTTGTTGTTCGTCTGAATGAGGACCTAAAAATGAGACCAAGACTAATCCAACCCCCAATCTGACTCTTAAAAAAAAAAAAAAATATGATAAAAATAATAAAGCGATTTCATAAAAATATTAAATATTATAATAATTATTTATTTATAATAATAATAATACATTTTAATTATTTTATAAGATTTTATAGTACTGATAATAATTATTATTCAATGATAAATATTTATTTTTACATTTTTAATAATAATAATAATAATAATAATAATAATAATAATATGTATATAATAATAAACGTGTTTATATTTATTTTCTATGTATAGCATTTAGGCAATTTAAGAAGAAATCTGTATATAATAACAATAACAACAACAAATATTATTATCATTATTAAATTGTTATTTAATTATTATCAAATTATTTAAAAGCAACAACAACATTTATATAGTAATTATTTCTACTATTAATTTCATTATTTTTATTACATGTATTTAACATTAACAACGATAATAAATATAAATATAATAATATGAATAATATTTATATTTATTATATTAACAATAGGAAGAATTAGGAGAAATATGTATATTTATAATAAGAAGCATATCATCATAATTTCTCCAATATTTAGGATTTTTTTTCCCCAAGTAAAAAATAAAACATAAAATGGTAAAAGATAAATATACAAATTCCAGCAAACCACCAGACAAACTTTTATCAGTCATTTTTTCCCAATTGAGGATGTCCCGTATGTCCCCAAAGGCAGGTTTCGGAAAAAGTAGTTCGCTTTGTCAACCATGTAAACCTGCACACACTGTATTGTGTAAACACCTACGTAATATTTTCACAGGAGTGTGTTTGTCTGCTGTAAACGTTGTGTTTACGCTGAATGTGTTTTGTGTTCAGCTGCAGAACACAGGGTATGTGTGTGTGCTACATCTGCGTGTGAGATCGCAACGGGGAGAACGCAGGCAGTGTTATTTAAAGAACGCACAGCGGGTTCACTGGGGAATCATTTTCCTTGACGGAGAGAGAAAGAGACCAGAATTCTGACCCAGCCTTCACTTCTCCCCTCCCCCTCGGTTGCGTCTCTCCACTGGGAGTCTGCCTTTCAGCACGAGAGGAGGTCAAAGCAACTGCAATCTAAACACACACGCTATGACCCCCTCCCGCGTCCGTTGAGCCGTCCAAGAGAGCCGCAGTGCTTCCCTAATTGGGATGATTAACATTGTTGTGATTGGAGACACGTTTTTAAACGGTTCCTCGCTGAGCCCAGGGAGAACGCTTGGGTTGTGAGCCAAAGCAAAGAGCACCGTTAGCCACGCGTGCGCAGAAAAAGAAAGGACGTTCTTGCACAGATAAATGAGTACCTCGACCTTCTGTCACCACACAGACATGTGCCGCTGCTCTTACCTTGTGTTGAGGGGCGGGGCTGAGTTCAGGACACTCCTCATTGGTCATCTGCAACAGCATCCTGCGCTCCTGTTGGCCGAGGTGCTTGGTCTTGCACTGCCGCTTGCCCTTTGGCTTTTCAGGGTCACCGTGCCGGCGCAAGCGAGATGGGAAGCCGCCATCTGGGTCCAGAGAGGGTGAGGAGGATCCCAGTGACTTGCGGTGCTCCTTTAATCGCTGCCGTTTGTCCGAGAGGTGAGATGGAATCGAGGAGGAGAACTTTCGTACAGAATCGCCACAAAAGCCATCAGAGAGAAGAGGAACTGCTAGAGAGAAAGAGAAAGAGAGAGCGATTATAGCAGATAGTTCAATTACAAATCCCAAAACAAATATGACAAAAAAAAAAAAACTGCAAGAACAAAAATCTGGGATTTACGTTTTGTGTTTGTGAGAGATTTCATCACGGGCAACACACACACACATCAAACCGACAGAATTTTCCTTAAGGTCTTGTTAGGTAAATCAGACTGACAGCAGCAGACTGACCGCCTTATGAAGGACGGACAAAGGATGAAAAGATTTACAAATATTGATGCATCCTTTCCTTCGTCTGCTTTCTATTTTACATCACGTGACCAGAACTCCAGCAAAAGAGGTACGTTTAAGTTATAACATCAACCGGCAGAGAAGGACGGAAGGGAAAAGACAGGAAACAGGAAAGGAAGACCAAGATAAGAGAGGGAAATCAAATGAAAAGGGAAGCAACAGCAAACAGAGAAGGAGAAATGACGGACGGACGTAAAAGTGGAAGAATAGAAAGAGAAATGCAGCAGTGAGGGAAAGAGACGATGAAAGGGTGAGCGCAAGGCCGAGAGAGAGAGGGAGAGAGAGAAACCGAGCACACTCCACATCTGTTCCATTATTCATCATATTCCCCGTTCAGTCGCGCGCACACTGAGCCAGCGAAAGCCCCACCGCGCAGAGGAAATCTCTCTCACAAGCATGCAAGCAAGAACAGAGGACGCCAAAAACGGAAGACCACATAGCCAATAAAAACACGCACTAGCAACTATCAAAGCACCAATATATATCAGTCAGGCCAAATACCAAAGTGTAAAATTTGTCCGACAACCTGAATTTTGCTAACAAAAGTTCTCCCAGCCTTATTACTAGATAAATTTGAAAGCTAAAAAAAAAGTGTAAATACAAGATAAGTGAATGTTTTAACAGGACATATTCAAAATTCCCATTCGTTTGTTACACTGCGTCAAATTTGGTTTAATTTTTGGTAAATTTTTAAAGTTTTAAGTAAAATAAGAAAAATATATGTATACAAAATGTACAAGTTTTGTTTCACCGACTGCATACATTTTTATATTGACTTAGAAAAAAAAAACTATAAATTTTGTATTTTTACATTTTGGTGAATTAAGTAAATATTTTGTAAAATAAAAATTAGAATTTTTTTTGAACCAAAAAAAACAAAAATTTCAACCACAAAATATTGCATACATTTCCCTTCTATCTAGATGAAAAACAAAACGGAATAATAATAATACTGGTTGACCACTACTACAAATCTTCACAAACATACACAAGTCTACACAAGCAGTAAATTTGCCAATTGTATTCTCACCACAAAATCTGATCCACCACACATCAGCGGTCTCTGCAGTGATTTAGTTTGGTGGAGATGAAACTGGTGGATCTAATAGATCGGCCAGAGACAAAAGCCCCTTAGAGAACTTTCAACGTGCAGACCCTGTGTGTGTGTGTGTGCGTCCCCATCCCCACTTCCAAAACATACCAATCACACAAGACCCCATCCTCATGGGCAAACTATTCCAGTCTGCGTAAAGTGCCCCTCTTCTTCAACAGACTAATTAAAGTCCTACCCCGAGAACCCTTGAGACCAGATTCACAGCACCTACCCCACACACACACACACACACATACACGCAGAAGTGTGCGTGCTCTGCAACCTAAGTGAATCACTCAATTAGCAAAAGGGGAGCAAAGACCTTAATGCCTTTAAAAATCAACAGAACAAAAGCAGTGTGCTAAAAATGCACACACACACCCTGGGGCATACAGCGGAGAGTCGTGCATCGCTGACATGCATGTCTTGTCTCTCACACCTCGTCATAGACAACACAAATTAGCCTGCGTGTGCATACGAATTCCCTCGGCTGAAGAGAGCACGTATGTGTGTGTGCAGTGGGAGACGGATCTTGACAGGGACATCTGGGGGATATTAGCCTCCCATTAGCACGCAACTGGGCACATGCGCACACACACACACACAATAATGCATTAACTAGCAAACCATCTCTCAGCTTGAGTAAATGCATATGTGTCGGACATATTACTCACACGCACAGAGTGAGGGATAGAGCGAGATAAATAGTCTTGTCTCTCGTCTTGCTGCTCTCTAATCCTTCTGACAGAACGCCAGCACAATATCCAGCAGCCAACATACTGACGGGCAGCCTCACACACACACACACACACACACACGTACGTTGTTATTTGCACAGTTGTGGAATCTCATGGCTCATTACTCTGCGGCATGCGCTTTCTCTGCGATGCTTTTATACCAACAAGGAAGCGAGCGTCTGAGAGTGTGCGTGTGAGCGCGTGCGAGTGTGGCTTGTCAATCAACAGGAATCTTTATTGCTATCCCAAAGCCGCAGACACAGGGCGACGTGCTCTGCTTTCCTCTAATCTGCCTCGCTCTCGTCTTTCACCTCAGTTCTCCCCTCAGCGCTCTGTATCCTCTTTTCATCTCTTTCACTCCTTCTTTTCCACCGTTTCCCTCTGTTTCCTAACAGCCGTTTGTTCCCTTTCTCTGCGTCTCATTTGTTCACACTTCTGCTTGTGTCTCCCCACTCAATTCTCTCCTTCTGGGTCCTTCTCTGACCTGCATAACTAAATGAGACATATTCTTAGCTTAGAGCACTATTTACAAACCTGCCATTCAAAGGAAACCAGGTGTAGTATGTAGGGTGTAGTATATAGAATATAGTACGTAGTGTGAAAGGTTGTATAGTATAGAAAGGTATATTATGTAGGATGTAGTATACATGTGTAAGGTATAGACTGTAGTATATAAGGAGCATTACTTAAGTAGGGTGTAGTGTACACCATGTAAAGTGTAGTGCGCAAGCCATAAATGTCAGATGTGAGAGGTATGTAGACCATAGTATGTAGTTTCAAGGGTACAGATTGTAGTGTGTATTGTGGAGGTAGCGTGTATTATGTAGGGCATATGTAATGTATAGGTCACAGGCTGTAAACTATGTTGGATGTGAGGAGAAGGGTGAAAGGAATTGTTTGTGAATAGGGTGTAAAATGTAGTGTGCTGAGCATAGATTGTAGTATATAGGGAGTAGATAGACACTAAAAAGATTGTATTGTGTAGAGTGCAATATGTAGGAGGTAGTATGTTGGGCATATGTAGGGTATATGTATATGTAAGCCGTCTGTAGGGAGTAGTATGTAGGTTGTGGTGCATAGGGTATATAGGAACTTTGAGAAACAGCACTCTCTGAATCAGCACTCTTTACCTTAATGATTTGTGACTGAACAGCTAAACGAGGAAACTGTTTAGTCATGCAAATAAAACAGGATAAAAGGATAATCAGGATCATTTACACCATTGTCCCTAGCCATCCTTAGTCCAGGGTCCTATTGACACAACCGTCCTGTTCTACCCAGAATGCTCTGCTCTCCACTTAAATCCGGTGCATTTAAATGAGACATAACGGAAAGACGTACCTATGTCGGACTCTGCGTATTCCAGCTGGTCCTTAGTCCAGCCTTTCTCCACTTCTGCTTTCCTCTTCACGCCCTTTTCTTCAAATCCATTTGCTTTGACCTTTCGATCCACAGCAGGGGCACCGTGGGTGAGTCTAGGGACCTCTGGGGGGCAAAGGTCAAGCTTTTCCCTCCTGGTGGTTTGGATTGGTGGAAGAGAGGATTTGGATGTGGGAGACAAACCCATGTTGGGAGCTCCGAATTGCGGCCTGTCATGGTTGAGCTGACCCTGTCGGTCCCACAGTTCCTGGAGATTATGGAGGTGGCGGGGTTTACTGAGGCGAAGACCTGTCAACTCGATACACACCTTCAGATTCTTCACCTCCTGCTCGGAGGGCTGCGGCCACACTTCTGTGGAGAGAGAGAGAGAGAAGCAATTGGTTTCTACCTTGTATTAACATTGAGCTTGGACGATCCGATCTTAAGTGGTCAGCTGGGACGAATTGCTGCATGCACCTGGATTTACTATGCATGTCAAATGAGATTTGCAAAAGGGGAGGTTCTGATTTTGTGACTACATACATTGCATACTAAACTGTATCCAAATTTGTTTGGAAGAAAGCGGATATTGCATCCCAGCTGTCCCAGTAAGTCTTGCAAATGTATGACCTTTCCCAGATTTTTTTTATTTCCTTCTGGCATAATAAGTATGTGGTTATATGAATCATTTGCTGTTGCTTGACTGACACATTTAGGATGCATTAGGCTGTAAATTACAAATGCTCTATAGCCAATGCTCTCCCTGACCACCAGAAGTTGCACATCCGATTGCAATGCATCCCCAGAATGCACTGCAACCCATTTACAGCTGAATTTAGCGATGTCCACTTGTGTCAATGCAAAGGGTTACACACTTAGAGCAGGAATTGTTTTCCAATTGTTAACAGAGTAGTTTCTTCCTAGAAAACAAACAACCACAAGTTTGATAGCTTTTAAATGGAAGTACAGAGCTGAACAGACACCCACATTTTGCTGACAAAAACAAGCTTTCAGGGACACATTTAAGTGATGCGTGTTTATACAAAGGTTGTTTTGATGTCTGAAAACGCCCTTTAGACTGAGCACAAAGACAGAGTAGGGCAGAGAACACCCGGCAGTTGTGTTTATTTGGACCATGTGACAGCAATAAACACAAATCAAGATGAATCGAAAAGGCCAGCGAAAGGATCAAAGCCAGAGTAAGCAGAGGAAAAGGGAAAAGAGCAGCTGAACCTTGAGAGAGTGAGACGTGCCAGATAGTGTGAGACAGGAGGTCAGCGATAAGATGAAAGACAGAGCAGACTATCCTCTACTTGCTGTTAGAACGAACGGGAGTGAAAAGATGGAAAAAGAGGACAGCCATTGAAGGGCATTGGAGAGACAGACAGCCCAGATGTCTACCTGAAATCAGTCTCGCTCTCTTCGCCGTGATGCCATTATCGTCTTCTCCTCTCGTCCGTCTCTCTCCATCTCTCTCTTCTGTGGTGTGCGTGCAATCAGGGTGGCCTTGGCTCTGTTCCAAACCCAATGCACGTTTCCTGCCCGTCGCCGTGCCAACAGACCCCTCCTCCTCTCCTTTCACGTCCCTCACTCTCTTCTCCTCTGCTCGGCAGGACTGCGGGACATCGGATGGTGGGCCGCACCGCTGAAGCACGGGAACTCTGTTGTTTGGTGTAGCACCTGCATAGCCACACAAACACAAATGCGTTAGTCAGATCCATTGCGTCACTGGCTTGCAAATAAAGACCTTTTTAAAGTTCAAAAGAAGCACGACAAACCAGAAGAGGCTGAGATTAGGGGACGCAGACAGAGAGACAGAAAGGAAAAGAGTACAGAAAAACAACCCAGAACCCCAACCCCCCAACCCCAACCCTGGACACTTGCGTGTTAGTGCTAACTACACCACACCCATCACACACAGGGAGCTAGACAGCGAACAGGGACGCACTTGCTCGCTCTCCCTGTAAGCTTAAATTAGCCAGAAACATTCGTGCCAAGAGCGCAAGCGGCAACCCAGCTCAAGTCCCCCCCCCCCCCACTCACTTCCTCTCCTGCTCCCATTCTGTGTGTGGCAGTGAAAAGCGCTCCTTGAGAATGTCTCCCGGCAGCTAAGAGCAGCAGCGCAGATCAAAGACAGACGCTAGGGGCTCACGCTCCATATCGCCCGCTTTTCTCTTTCACACACACACAAACACTCCCACCATATATAGTGTCACATACATGTCCTAAAAACATGCACACACATATTATGCAGCTAGCCCAAACCAAATCTATAAAATTTACAAAAATATTGTTAAATAGTGCATAATCATACATACAAAATGACTTAACGCGCTCTCAGTGCAGAACAGAACTACCTTTATACTGGCCTGGGTAACAATGCAGCCCACTCTGCCCCGGGCTCACACAGACACGCACAAAGCATGTGACTAACACAACATGCATCCCATAATTCATGGCAATGTGTGCACCATAGCAACTCTGCACCAAAACAGATCACCATGGTAACATCATTCGCGTCACCCGGAGAGAGTTAATGTGGCCATTCCAGAGAGCGAGAGAGAGATGTTGAAGGACAGATGGGGCATAAAAATCAAGAGAGGAATGAAGGGCATGAAACCTCCAGAAAGGACACACGAAGTCAAGTAATCAATTTTGTTTCTTAAATCAATTGAACTATATTGATTGTTGAGTAGAATGGTTTTCGACAGATGAGATAAACTCAAAGCTCTGATCAAACCCTCAAAGCTTCACAGGAACTGCCGCTCTGCCGAGCACACTCTGTTTATGTAATCCAGAGCGCTGTTAATTGTCCGTGTGGCTGACACACATGCGAGCATTCACGCACACACACACACACATTCTGACCCACATGCACAGGAAACGCCTCTGTGAAAGCCACCAGGGAGAGTGAGGTCACATAGCAGCAAAGTGTTGATTTGGAAATCTGATGGCATTAGGCCATTACCAAAGCTCAAGTGGAAAAAACAAGAGCCAAAACAGCAGAGAGTGAGAGAGACAGAGCAAGACAGACAGAGAGAGAGAGGGAGAGTCAGAGCATGTGCGTGTTTATGTGAGTGCTTCCTGTTTGAGGGTGGCGGTGGCGGAAGCCATGTTTACCACGTCGTTTCCGCTGGTTTAACGCTGTTGCATGGAGCGCCATAGCACAGGGACCGTCCCTAGAGACAAGGGGTGGAAATGTGTGGGGACTGGGGGGGGGGTTGTAGAACGGGCAAGGGCCTGTGAATCTGGGATAGTTACAGAAGATCGCAGGAGATAGGACAAAAGGAGAGCGGATGAGTGAAATGCATGAAAAAAGGCAGCCTGCAAGCAAGACGAAAGTTAGAGATAGCTTATACGCCAGACATTTCCAGAAAGACAGACAGTGTGAAACAAAGATAGTCAAAAAAAGAGAAAGAAAATAAAAGGGAGCCCAGGAGTGAGAGACAGAGCAATAGGGATTGCACTTGAGTGTGTGTGTACGCGCATCTTACCGTTGTGCTGCTCGGTGTGATTGGAGAGGGCCGAAAGGGCTGCGGAGGGCCTGGAGCTTAGCTGGCTTCGTTCCCAGTCTCCCGCTCCGTGCTGGCTCTCTGCCAACTCCCTCTCTCTCTCCCGCTCTCTTCCCAGTCCGGGCGCTGCAGACGACACACACCCCTCCTTTTCCTTCAGTTCCAGCTCCGAGAAATGCATCATCGCACGCTACACAGACAGACACACACACACACACAGCACAATCGTGAAACCAGATCCAGTGTTACGAGCACCAGCTGTAAAGCCCATCTCTCGTGTGCTCCAGTACAACAAAAATAAAGGGAAAAAACTGAATAAAACTTAAATAAAATGAATCTGCAATCAGAGTAGAACAGGAGCTAAAGCGCATTAGATAAATGCAGCAAATGCATATCAATAACTTATAACAAAAGCTAACTGATATAGGTGAGATTAGGGGATTCATTTTACTTATATTTGACCATGCAATTTTCAGGGCCCCTCAGAAACAAAAAGTCTAACTTCACAACCGCCTGTGGGCGCAAAACCAAGTGTTACTCATTTCAACTGATAAGTAATTTAAAAATAAAATGAACTGACCTCCCAAAACGCAGCTGGTTGACTTAAATTACTGTCCTCTTGTGATAATCCTTCCATCTAAGCAATCAGAATGGGGCTCAATATCTTTTTCAATGATTTGAATTGAATATTTACACAAATGTAACACATCAACAAACATAACCTCACCCTTACACACAAAAATATGGGGAGTTCATTACATATCTGATAATGTTAAAGCTTTGAAAGCCACTGTTCAAATGATGCAAACTTCAATGTAAGATTTGTGGAAATGCGTAGAACATACTGGGCTTATTTAAAAGTACTTTCCAAATTGTGTGGGCTATCTGAAATTAGGGCATTGTCTTCCATCAGCCTCTCCCTTGCTCTGCCTCTGCTGTGCGATTATGTGTGTGTGCGCTAATGACTCTGCCATTCGGCGAGTGCTCTGCTCGCTGCTGCTGGTAAGAACTCTAATCTTCCCTATCAGGAAAGAATGGGCCGGATTTCACTTAAGCTGGGAGGGCTGCCACCATGCACATGGCTAGTGGGGGCCTAGGGGTGGACATGTGTTTGTGTGCATGTGTAAAGAGAGGAACAGAGTGCAAGATGGAAGCGTGTAGGAAAGGGTGTGCAATTTTGTTTGGGTATGCCCCACACACACACACCGGTCTCCAGGGCTAACAGTTGTCTGCAGCATTATGTGCTAGTAAGGCCACGGCATGCACACACACACACACACACACACACAAACACTCGGCAACTGAGCTTCCGCACAACTGGGCATAACAGCTACAGACGGCACTTTGTGTTAACCCTTTCAGCTGTTGACTGAACCGCACACTCAAACGTATGTGTTCTTGTACAAAAACACAAGTTCTCTCACGCTAACTGTAGAACTGCTGCCATTAAAGCCTGTTTGACAGATTCACAGCAGGGGCCAAAAAACTGCTAGAAAGAGAGAGCAGGAGACGCAGTGTGGGTTACAGAGATCTGTAATTAGCAAAGTGTTCAATATAACCGAGTTTAGAAGTTAGATACGGGTGCCCGTTCAAAGCCGGAAGAGAAGCTGTAAATCTCAGAATGGCTGGGAACTTTATCTAATTCAATCACAGCTACTTGTTCATGAAGTGTTGACCAGGGAACAGAAAATGTGAGGTGTTCTCAAATTATAGCACCCTTACTTGACCATAAGGGGTCCGAATGCTTCTTAAACTGAATGACATGTTCCATAATTGCACAAACTTCCCTATTCATCCTAACTAACATACAATAATTGCGGAACTCACCTGCAAGGCTCGCTGCTCCCGGCTCAATTTGCTGGAGTCCGCATACAGCTCAGTGGTGACACACTTGATGCGGTCGCCAACATATCCTGAGGTGTTGGCTATTCTCTTGGCCAAGCTGGATCTCTTGCCTTTAGACAACCCATGTCCTTCCTCCTCATCCTCATGGGACTCTGCATCTTCTGGTACATCCTTGCCCATGTCCGCATATTGTCGATTGGCATGGTACCGATCAACTTTGAATTCAGCACCATCAGCTCGAGCCCTTTCACCGGAGGTTCTGGCACAGCGCAGTGTCTGCTCTTCCAACGTGTCAGGTAGTGGGCTATGCTCAGAGGAGCTTTCTTCACTCTGGCTGTGCACAGGAGAGTCAGACTGCTTTAGTGGCCGAGGTGGACTGCATACCTCTGCCCTCCGCTCTGAATCAGTTGGCCAGGATATGACAGGCTGGCCGGAGCGCAAAATCTGCATGAGCTCTGGCTCTTTTCCCTCAGAATTACTGCCACTCTCATTTCCCATCCCTGTCCCACTGCCGACTGGCTTAGCTGGCTCTTTGCTTTTGGCATCAACAGAACTATGTTTGTCTGGCTCTGGACTGCCATCCGTGTCATCTTGGACCAGGTCAATGCAGACAATCTCCTCTTTATTCACTGTGCGAGGCTTGCTCTGAGACTTTGAGCCTAAAACTTCATGCCTTTCTGACTCCCTCTCAGATTTGTAGCCTGGGTCTGTGTCAGTGATGCTTTGGCGTTTGAACGGAGCCTCATCATGATGCCAACGCTTGTCCAGGGGTCTGTGCCTCAGTTCCAGACGCTCAGTGATTTTGTGGTCCAGGGGCAGGTGGGGAGACATTAGTGGATGGACCATTTCTTGTGAGTCATGGTAAGTCAGATATTCACCATGACTGGGTGGGATTCCATATGGGATGCCAGGCTTGGGTGGCAAACGTGCTGAATACAAACTGTTAGTGCCCAGCAGAACTGGATGAGGGTACACTGGCCCTTTTCCTGACAACTGCAAGTGGGAAAGGGAAAGACTCTCAGGTACTGGATATGAGAGATATCTGCTAGAATATGCTAAGCCGTGAGGAAGATAAGTTTCACCCTGAGGCATGTAGAGGTGGCTTGGAGCATGTCCATTCTCTAAATGTGATTGCTGAGGCTTGAAGCCAATTTCAGGGGTTTCAGGTTTTTTGAGTGTCTTTGAGGGCTTTGTAGCTATTGTGGTCTTTTCTGGTGGGGTGGGAACTGACTTTGGCCATTCACCATTTATCTTGGGAGAAGGTGAGACAGATGATGGCCGAGATGCTGTAGTCATGACAGTAGGGGCAGAACTTGGGATTGAGCAATTGTTTTGGTCATCAATTCTGGGACAAGAGGAACTTCTTGATTGTGGCACCACATGTTCAAGATTCTTATTCTTGATGATGCTGGAGCCTTTGTTTTGACTAGACTCAGAGCTGATTGTCTGGGTAGGACTTGGCACCACCCAGGAAGATGGTAAAGTGCTAATTATCTCAGGCCTCTCTGGAGTTTTAGAAGAAGTGCTAACTGTGGAGGATGATGGAGAAAGAGTCTCTTTTAAAAGCTCCCTGTTAGGGGGAAGTCCATAACGGGTGGTGGGGGAATAGCGAAGCTTGGATAAGGCCTCTAATTTTGGGGGGTACCCATTGGTAGGTCCTTCGAAGTCCATGATTTTGGCAGACAGGTCTAAAGGCTTGTCTGCTGGGTCTTTGGTAATCGGCCCCTGTTGAGGTGGTTTCTCAGAAGAGGTCTTAACAGGTGAGCTGCTGCTCTTTCTTTCATTCCCCATACCTCTGTTGGACTCCATGGTTGCCTCTTTGGTTTTAGGCTTCTGGCTAGTAGGCCGAATTGGAGAGCGAAGCTCTTTGGACATGCTGTTAATGTAGACAGTGTGAGCAACCGATGGTGATGATGAAGAGGATGAGGAAGGACTTCTGTACTGAGGCTTTTGGAACTCGGTAGTGCTATCCACAAGAGGTGGGAGAGGAGGTGGAGGTGCTGCAGGTGACTGTGCGGGGCGTGGTGTAGGGCGGGGTGGCTGCATTACAAGGGAAGGACATGAGTTCACTGAGACTATGGAACTGGAGCTGCTGCTAACACCAACGCTGCTACTGCTGCTAACATTACTGCTAGTGCTGCTTGTGTTTTTGTTAGATGGGGTCCGGATGGACTTGCTGTTGCTGGCACTGTTTCCACTGCTGCTGTGCTGCCTATCACTGGGTGACTGGTGGTGGGTCTGGGTCTGCTGATGTATGGTCTGCTGCCCAAATGCTGTGTGCTCATGGTGAATCCTTGGACCAATACTCTGTATCGTTTTGTCCTGGTGGTGCATCATAGGAGACAGTGCAGGGGCAACAGTTCCATTGGGTATCCTGAGAGGAGAAGCAAGGGACGACGATATAGGTGCAGGGGGATAGGGGGGCATGTAAAACAAGCGCTCTGTACCAGCTGCACTGCCTCCTGTTCCTGCACATAGAGACTGGTAGGCCAGATGCTGGGGAAGGTAATGTGGCGGTTGTGACAGGATTGATGCTTTATACATGTTCAAAGCAGTGAATTTGCTGGAGTCTAAGAAAGGGTACATTCCAGCTTCATGGTAGGGATTCATCCAGGGAACCCGCAGATAGCTGCTACCACCATTAAGACTCAGTTCTGGGGGCTTATCTGCTGGTAAGACCCGTCTATCCAACCCTAAAGCATCTGCACCAGACCCAGGCACAACCAGCGGCTTCTGAATCCCAGGAGGGGAACTTTTATAAAGTCCAATGTAACTGTTTGCGGTCTTTCTGCTGTCAAGAGACACATCTGGTTTGTAGAGCAAGTCATGAATCCTGTCACCAACATAGCCCTTTTCTGTTGGCAGGGTCCGGATTCCTGGTGGATAGACCATCCCTCCGTGAATGTGGAGGCTCTCCCGCATAAGGCTGGTCCGATCGATCCCAAGTGCACTGAGAGGGTTCATTCTGCAGGTTGTACTCGCATCCACCTGAGATGAAAAAGCAGAAAGTGTTTTTTAAACAAACAAAGACCAATACAATTCAGACAACAGGCAGACAAGTGAACAAAAGGCCAATACAGATTAACAACAGGTACAATCCATCCAATCTTTATTTAGAGATACCACTCAACTTTCACTAAGTGAGAGAGCATATTTATCACTGAAATAAGAGACTACATGTGGTAAGAACCACAAAAAAATGAATCACAGTAAATGACAGACCTAAGTGGCCATTTTATTTAAACATCACACTTTCTTATTAAAAGGTCAGAGAAAAGCATCTCACTTTCTAATCACAAACTGATTCACACACAGTAATCTGATGATTTTCCCACCACTTTAAAAAAGGTAATAGGAAATTACAAGGACGTCACTACACATTGCACTAGTCAAGGTCAGAACAGGTGAATGCAGAAAACGTTTTTAAATGTCAGCTGCAGCAAGGTTATAGAGCGGGAATCGCAGCAGCTTTGATGTATGTATTCTGGGAAGTCTGGCAGACAGCAAAGATTGGTCTTCCCATCATACCTGAGAGCGAGCTGGGAGTCAAATTATGCCAGTCCTAGCTTGTGCATTCTGAGAGAATGCATCTGTCAACAATAGAGAATTCTAATGCAAGAAAACAGGTGATAATGGTCTTTGCAAGCATGACAGGTTGATATATTTCAATGTGGGAGGGGATAGTTTGAAATCTGTCTCTCTGTGATAAAAGAAATGACACAAAGCTGTTCTCACACATGACTAACTGGAATAGAATATCTGTTTTTGACGTGCATGTATTAAATGAAATGCTTACCATGCTTTGAATGAGGACTCTATTTCTCTGTTAGTTCTCAACAGATTCCCTGGTCTTCACCATCCCATCAGGATAATTTTCTGTTGTAGAAAATAAGAAAAGAAAATCTTATATATAATGCAGCTCTTAAGGCAGAATATTTACCACATTCTATTATTTATTCATATACTCTGTTCAGTTCAGGGTAAACACAATGAACCCCAGTGAAAATGAACCTTGATCACTGAGCGAAGAAATTGGCATACTATCACTAACATGAGCAGAGAGAGGGAAAATGAGAAACGACCTCTTCATGGTGAGGCCTCCACCTCCACATGCCTTAGTCTCGACAAACAATCACCGGGCCATGTGCCTTGTTGTTATCTCAGAGCAAGTGCTCTGATAAGGAATCCCTTTGCGTTCCATGCTCAAACAGAGAAACGCAAAGAGAGGAGTGAGGGGTTCATCATTACAGCGGAGAAAGAAGCAATCAAAATCCGCCCCTCCCTCCAAAATACTGCAGCCCAGCCCCACGGCTTGGCAAGACATTACAGCGGAGCTTTGTTGAGTAGGCGAGCTGCGCCTCTGTTATTGATGGCTCTACAGACCCCAGATTTCAATAACGCAGACCCAGAGCTTATCTAGAGTCATGGCCACAGACTCTGCTATTGAAGGTGTGAGACAGTTTGCCCTCTGTCATCAATCAAACCAACACACACACACACACACACAGATGTGCATGCATCACTTCCATAGCAACCTGCTTTGCACAACAGCTTCAGTGCATAAGTAGAATGTATTAAAACAATTACAATCTATCACTAAAAGCAGTTGCATTTATGCAAAACAGTATAAGATGCATCCCTACTCAAGAAAGGACATGCAGAAGGGTAACCCTCTTGCATTTACAAGCAAAGTTGAATTATTGTTCTATAACTACACCAGCATTAAGCCGCCATTAAACTTAATAGATGTAAATTCTGCCCCTTTTCCGGGCGCTTGTGCCTCCCTTCCCCCATCCTGTCCTGCCCTCAAAGCCTAATCCAACCCTGCCATGGGGAGCGCAGCAGAAACCCACTCGCCTTGGCCATTCAGTCACGTTCTCTGCGCTCTCATTTATCGTCCCCTCTGTGACCCGCTCTTTCATTGCGCCGGCGGGGGCGAGGACATTATGCATTTGAGGGGCGCTTCGGTAAGAGGGGTACTCACCCCCCACGGAGGAATGAAACCTCCGCTCTCAAAGACATCAATCACAAGCCAAGCTCGCCGGGTGCTTTGTCTGCCATTTAATGCAGGTGTGCCAAAACTGAATCGAGCTGCATGCATGGGCTGTTTTAACTTTGTTTCTAATCACCTTGGCGTTCAAACTAAAAAGACTGTACAAAGGTTAAATTTTGCTACATATTTTACATTTAGCCCCCCATTATTAAATGCTTGGAATAGGAACGGAATTGGTTTGTGGGTCGTGTCATGGTGTGCTGCACTGATCAAAAACAAAACAAAAAAAATGCTGTAATTTGCAGCATGTAATGTTCAGCTCACTTCGAAGCTAATAGAGCGTGCAGGTAATGCGCAAAAATATAAGGCAAATAAAAAGTACCTACATGTATCCAAACAAATTAAAATGATGGTATATAGCCTATATATAAAAAAAAAAGAAATTACAAACAAAAAATGTTTAACATTTTTTTAAACATTTTTAAGAAAGAAAGAAATATTTGTATTTGTCATCTGGTATACAAAAATAAAAATGAGGACTAAAACAACAACACTTAGTTAAACAAATTATTTTCAAAGATTTTGCACGACAGCGTGGCACGTATCAGCCAAAGGCACTACCAGGCGTGAAAGCCGTTGCATCTGGTCGGTGTTGTTGATAGAAAAACACGAGATGATGTTATAAAGTGTGCGGAGCATGAAAGAGAGTGTTAAATGTTTATCTCCTGAAGTGTGAGATTCTGCAGTAAAGGCTCAAGTGAAGAGCAAGGAAGGCCGCTGAGATCTCCACCTAGAAGCCCCAGAGGCCCCGCCATCAGCTCTCCAACTGTGGCAGATCGCCAAGCCTATGGTCCGCCGCGCAGACACTCTCTCTTAAAGTGGCAGTAAAATGTTTTATAATATCCATAAGCAGGAGATAAAAACAAAGCCAAATGAAGGGGGAAATACAAGGACAAAACTTCCCAAGACACGAAATGTATAGGCCTACTAAAATGTATCACATGCCTCCGTGACTTGTGAAAAGAAGGTAGCCTATGCAATACAGCCCTTTTGTGAATAAGATATTTTCATTAAAGCACCCCTTTTCAAAAAGAACTGCTTTGCTGTGAAAGGTATAAGCTTATCTTTATTACCTTAAGCCCAAAGCGTCCAATGTCTAACTGAAAATGACCGTTTCATAGGTCTAATTTTATCTCACTCATTTTAAATCTGATTTTTTTTAACTTGCATTTTTGTACCTGTATATTATGTGTGTGTATAGCCTATATCTTTTAGTCAAAGGTTCAGTCAACAGGCATGTTTCGCAACCCTATACAACACAAGACAATTCTTTAGCCTACATTTTCTATGTACTTGTGCTGCGCATTAGCTGGCCCATTATGGAAAAAAATGACAAAACAAAACATTCCGCGAGCAGGGCGCGGATATTTAAGACGCAACGTATACAGAAGTGATTATTTGCCTGCAGACATTCAGCTGTGAGAAGCAATACGAACTGCTGCGAGCCCCACGCGCTGGCAGGGCACACATTCCGCGTGCGGCCCCCGCAGCCATTCCTTTCTCTCGCTCGCCTCCCCGTCTGCCTCGTGCGCTCTGCGCTGCTTTGAAATGGTGGATTGCGTGCGTGCACTCTAGAGACTACAGCGCTGGCTTTCGGTAAAACCTCTCTCTCTCTGTCTTTTCTATTCTTGCTTGTGAATATAAATCGATACGAATTGGGTTCTCTGAGACTTTCAAACTCTGTGGTTGGGACCCGAGAACCCTTATTCGGAAATGGTCCCTCTTTTAAACCCGAGTGAGGTTCGAATCCTTTAAAGGTTCTTGAACTTGCATCCTTGAACTTCCGCCGATGCTGACTGAACCCTGCACTAAAATACTTTAAGGATGAGTATTGCGCTAATATTCAGCGGTACCAGAACATCGTTAACCAAGTTGTCCTTAAGGCTCAAGATATAAAAACATGTAAATATGATCTGCAATTACTTTCTCCCCGAATATTTCAAAAGCACTTAAAGAACCGTTCATTAAGAGTTAAGGACGCAGGCTCATTTCTTACGATTCCCGTACCTAACCCCAACTAAATGTTTTTAGCTCATGCAAAAGATAATGGGATGTACCTCGTTCAGCTTTACTTATTAATATATATTTGTATGTATGTATGAATGAATGAATGAATGAATGAATGAATGAATATATATATATATATATATATATATATAGGCCTATTATAATATTAATATATTTCTGCTGTTAAAGGGATACTCCACCCCAAAATGAAAATTTTGTCATTAATCACTTACCCCCATGTCGTTCCAAACCCATAAAAGCTTTGTTCGTCTTAGGAACACAATTTAAGATATTTTGGATGAAAACAGGGAGGCTTGTGACTGAAAAGGTATGAAAGTCATTGTCAGAATACTCCATCTGCCATCAGATGTGCAATCTGGGTAATATTAAAAAAAAAAAGACATGAAGCTACGGGAACACTTTTTGTAAGCACAGAAAACAAAAATAATGTCTTTATTCAACTATTCCGTTTTCAAAGGTCTCCTCTTACAAAAAGTGTTCCCATCTTCATATAACCCAGATTGCACGTCTGATGGCAGATGGAGTATTCTGATGATGACTTTCATACATCTTAAAAACCCCATCAATAGGGCTGGACAATATATCGAACGATATGATCATGCGCATCTCGTCAGTAAAGCCGGTTCCATGATTAGCGGTAAATCCCCATCACCTGCTTTCAAATGGTGCTGCAGTTAATACACAGAGCCGTAGTTCACTGAGAAGCTACGCTATATCGAGTTCATTATCAATTCATCTTCAATAATGAACTCGATATAGCGTAGCTTCTAAGTGAACTACGGCTCTGTGTATTAACTGCAGCTCCATTTGAAAGCAGGTGATGGGGATTTACCGCTAATCATGGAACCGGCTTTACTGACGAGATGCGCATGGTCATATCGTTCGATATATTGTCCAGCCCTACCTTGACAGTGTTATTTACTTGGCAGTCTATAGGACAGTCACAGGCCTCCCGGTTTTCATCCAAAATATCTTAAATTGTGTTCCGAAGACGAACGAAGCTTTTACGGGTTTGGAACGACATGGGTGTAAGTGATTAATGACTAAATTTAATTTTGGGGTGGAGCTTTTCTTTAATAAAAGAGACCATATGTAATGCAGATAAAATATTGAAACGTCTAATATGGAGAGGTAAATGTGTGGATGAAGCCACAAAGGATTTCATATATCTTTCATTACTTCTGAAGCACTACCTCTTCAGGGTGTGCGGTTCAGTTTTAATTGAGAGCGGTGTTTATCATGTCACCTTATTGGGTGCTGTTAGTCGTATATCTAGTATAACATCCTCCACCATAAAACACTGACTAGTAACTGTTTATTAAAGCACCAGCAGGTTACATATGGTTTACTATGAGAAAAAGACATTCTTGTGGAAGTTGTACTTCTCCTTTTCGGTTCTACCTATAACCTAAAGTGACTGGCATTTATAATCTATTATCTCCAATACATTGTATCTGTATCAAAACTCCCAGGTTTTAACGTGTGAGAAAAAAAAGAAACACAGCTCAAAGAAAAGAAAATGTATCCATGGGTAGGCGTCGTTCCGGGAGCGCGCAGCGATCCGTGCACGCAGGGGCTCCTGCTGCGGCACAAAAGCTCGGTGAAGTGAAGAGAAGAGCTCTCCCATTTCAGCGCCGCCGTCCCGTGGGACCGCTCGGACCGAGAAGAAACTTCAATCAAACCGTGACGTCTCCAGCGGGAGCCAAACTCCGAAATCCGATCCCCGCGCACCTCTCCACCCTCACTAAACGCTGGCGAATAAAACCAAATGGGCTGCCAAGACAAAAGCAAACTCTGGCAATACAATTTAGTAAAGAAACCAATTCTGTGAGGATGTGTGCTCGCTGATACTTCTGTTGATTACAAAATATTTAATATTTAGCCCAAATGTTTTGCAAATTGTTTTTATAGGATATGAATGAATGGATTTGTTTTGATGGGTGTGCATAGGGTCCATTTTTATTGACTACTCTAGATTCATTTCTGAAATGCAAACTAAAACTCTAACTAATAGCAAAATAATACAGAATTTGTTGTTTACGGAAGTTATCAAAGCGCCAAAAAGAGACGAAAACAAAGTGGAAAAAAACCTTTTGTCCCCAAGTAGGCTACTTTACCTTTTTTGTATTTTTCTCTATACACCTTAAGGCCAGAGCACACTTGAAGTACATTTTACACAGACTAAAATATTTCTTCTTTATATAGCGTTGTTAAACACAAAATAACCAGCAAAAAAACATCTAAAATGTTGACCGCATTGGCTGGCCTCTAATGTCCTATCATATGATATCTCCATAACCTCTAATGCAGCCAATCTCTGTTATGTGGCTCATTTTTGTGGTATGATTTCTGCCAACATCAATCACTTGAAAATAATCTGTGAACTATCTTTGTGAACTTCTGTGAACTATTCTGTGGCACGGTTTAACTCAGGCCATGTCTTGTCTGTCTAAATTCCACCCGCGGGTATATGTATAGAGCATTACAACATGGGACAGACATGTCACACTTTCTCTCTTGCAAATCTGACGCTGACATCGGAATATAGGCTGGTCTGTCTCCAGACAGGCTCCGTGGGTGAGGAGACCATGCAGGCGTGAGCTCACACTGAGCTGACGGGCTATAAATAAACAAACCCGGAGAGCTGGGGGTCTCGGCAGGGCGAGTCGGGGGAGTGGACGAAATAAACAGTGGGAAACAACCGGTATTCATGCCAGTTCGTGTACAAACACTGTATAATCTTTAATGGCATCAACAAAAGTCTTAAAAGTCTAAAAAGTGGGGATCATTTAAGACAATAAAAAAAAACTGAACCGCTGTAGGCTACAGAAGCTTCAATTCATTTGTATTGAACAGATTGGAACAAATAATGAACAGATTGTCGGCTTTTATATAACATTAAATCAGTCATTAGTTCCACTCTAAAAAATTATCAATTTATTATTTACTAAAATAAAAATCATAATTTAACACAGAATATATATATATATATATATATATATACACATACATATACACACACTCTGACGAATTAAGGTTACAATTAGAACCAAAAGGGTTTTATGATTTCATATTTTCACATTTAAGGGCAACAAAGAACTTTTCACTGTCTAGTTCTTTAGAAAAATATCTAGGCCTACACGAAATAACCCAAAAAGTAATAGCCTACATTGATATGAGGAACATAAATATAATATTATCAAGCAGTCTTTTAATCAAAGAACCAACGGGCCAACCCAGAAACTTACACAGCCAAATGGGTCTTATTGGGAATCCGTAACAAGAGCTGTTGAGGAACAACTTCAGAACATGGTAAGATTGTGCAGCAATGCGCGTCAGATTGAAATACACTTTTAAAATTGACACTGGATGCCAAAAATCTGCGGTAGTCGTTTAGGCAAGCCTGTGGAAACATGGATGGATCCAGGGCTTTCTTTCCACCAGGATTCATAAGGATATGCTCTAACACGTTTGATTAATGGCGTCCACAGCGCTTTAATTATGCAGAAGAGCAAGTCGCAAGCATTTAGAAACGAGACTCCTGTGAAAAATTAACCCAAGGGTTTGACTACAAAAAGCATGCCAGTAACTAGGGGCCTAAGTTCCAATGTATGTCTATTTTCAATAAACTCCTTACAAATGCTAATTATTCATTTAATAGATTTTATCAAGAGTGACTTAACACTCATTAAGTCTACCGATCTCTTATTACAGGCACAGTGATAAAGGTTCATTATTCAGCCATTTGTGGGATTTTAAACCTTAAAATTTTCGGATACCATCAGTTCTTTGACAACTTGGATACAACCCTGAGGGTTTCCTACTAAGAAAGCATCAGGGTGAGACAACACAGCACTGTCTGTTATTATAGAATGGCATGACAGTCTGCGTGACATAGTGGGTGAAATATTTGAAGTGGAGAAAAATAGCGTCAATATGGATTTTAATCTCCAACCAGCCGCGCCTGTCAAGGACAAAGAGGTTTCTCAAACTTCAAAGCGCTATGAAAGATTATACACATAACTGTCAATGTCTTCACTTTGTAGGAACTGGCCAAGTCATTTCCTCCCGTCCCGAATAACTCTGAGCGCAAGAAGCTCGCGAAGTTGTCTATTAACAAAAGGAGGACTTGCAAGCGTCTCCACAAAGCGGTCATACTGAGGACTAATTCGCTTCTGTGTCTAGCACAAGCTCCATAGGAAACCTTACATTCATTGTATATGAATGCATAGGCTTTTTCTATCCATGATGTTTCCTTTCAGTCCTCTCACAAAGCTCACTTGGAAAAAAAAAGAAAGAAATGGAGGTGACCTCCAAACGTGCATAGCCTACTTGTTTGGAGGTCACACTCACATCCAGTTCTTGTTTTCTATAAGCTTTTTCAGAGACTGAAAGGGATCATTTATTACAGTTTTCACAAGGTTGGCAACCGTCATAGAAAAGGGCGAGGCTTGCGAAATCAATAGCGTTCGCGGTGGCTCCCGATCGGAAAAAGAAAGTCCACGCGCCAACTCAAGCGCGCGCTGCAGTCTCATTACTCAACACGAGAAAAGTAACACACGTGAATTTCACAGAAACCAACAGTTCCACAAATCTACGATGTGATTTCGCTATGAAGACGCACAGTGAAAAAAGGTCAGCCACTAAGGAAAGTCCCTTCGCATGAGAAATGGTCTGTCAGCTCGTGAGGACCGACAGAAACGTTAGATTACTTAGATTTATAAAATTAAAAAGCGATGTCTAATATTCGCACACAAACAACCAACAAGAAACGTCAACAACATCGTCACGATCTCGCCTCCAGTCAGCCAGGAGACAACATAATGAAAACTTATCAACAAACAGTAGTTTCACACAGAAATGTCTAAACACGAGTCTATATGAGGGGATTCGTGCAGTTTAAAATAGCTTTGGCTATCAAAAACAAACCCCTCTTTGCGCACGAAGCTGACCGAACGCATTTGCCTACACTGGACACATTGTAACGGAGCAAACATGAGCAGATAAGGCATGGAAAACATCAATAACAAAGCTTAAAATGTTCTTACCTGAATGTAGCGATGCTTGCTGTTCATCAAGTCGCACTGAAAGTATGGGGTTTCCTCTTTAAATGCGAGTTTTTAAGATATGCAAAGATTCCCGTTAAAAACAAAGAGGATCAGATGCTCCTGTTGAAAGCTGCGTTACTATGTCGCCTATTTATAACTCAGGTCAATCTACTAACCCTACTTTTCTCTGTTTTCAAAGGAAGTCCTTCAGAAGTTCAAAGTATCTCCGCACTTGCCGAATATGAATATCTACTTCTGGAAAAACTGTGAACACTTAGAAGAGATCCATGTAGATCCATGCAGAAGCAGTCGAGCGTAATTCCTTAGACTCAGAAGAGGTTGATGGCTTCGACACGAATCGCGTGAATGCACAGGTGGCGAAAAATCCCCGGGGCTCTGCTTGAACTGAACTCAGTCTGCTATATGACGCCTCGCAGCGCCATGTTGGGCTCGGGCGAGACAACGAGCGATCGAGAGCCACGCCGCGAGAACGGCGGCAGCGTGTTTGCGCGTGTGTGCACGGGCCGGTCCTCACGCGCACATTTACGCACCACTGGCCAACAAAACGGCCTCACGAACTCTCTCTCTCCCTTTAATCTGACGGACTGGTCGCGGAAAATCTTCCGTCTCTTTGTCCCGGTTCCGATACGCGATATCCCTTGCGCGCTGAGTGCTCGCGCGACTCCTGCTTGTGTGTGTGCGTGTCTCTCTGTTAGCGCGTGCAGCGGGCAATGAAAGCTGAGCGCAAGACGCCTGTGTGTCTCTCTCTCTCTCTCTCTCTCTCTCTCTCTTCTCTCTCTCTCTGTCTCTCTCTCTCTCTCTCTTACCCAGAAGGCCAGTCGGGGGAACAACCGCAATTACCATAAACCCAGTCGGCTGCGCTCCCTCTGTACGACTCGATGCGCCCGTGTAGAATTCAGCGAGAGGGGGGTGTTTCGCACAGCGTAAACAAAATTAATCGGCAGTGCCGCTGAGAGGCTTCTGGAAAACCACAAAACGGCATTTTTGGCTTATATCATAAAGCGCGCAGGAGTTGGTTGGCGGATTTATAGGGTGTTTTAAACCTTATAGATGGCTTATTTAGATATAAAAGTGACTATTTTAAGCAGAACAAAATTCTATTTTATATTTTCAACGAAAGCTGGAGCATGCATTTAAATCCAATTTCAACAAAATGCTTTAAACGCCATTAAACCCTTGTTCACCTTTTTGAGCACTTAAAGACGTACCCGAAATAAAATGGCAACACTCCTTCACATTTTTTGTGCTTTTGTTGTCAAAAAGTGAGAATTAAGGTCATATATTAGTTATTGGGATTTTATTAGAAATGCGCTTGCATAAAAAATGTGATAATAAAAAAAGACAGACCACGCTGGGGCCTAGAAATATGTCATCTCAAGTCAAAAGGACAAATTGGACAAATATCATTAACAAGCTTTCTTAAAATAGCCTGTTTAATGAACGTTTTAACAAAAACAAAAACAAATTCTGAGGACGTTTTAAGTGCTAAGAATATTTTTTTCAACCTCGGAACCAAATTGTTCTGAAAATTCAAATAATATGAACTTCAAATAATATGAACATATAATATGAAATAATATTCATCCTATTCAACATGACCTGGCCTAGTGAAATGATTAAGGTCCCACAACCTAAACTTGAATGTGTGGGGAAAAAAAAAAAAAAAAAAAAAAAAAAAAAAATTAAACATCATTTTAAAACATTAACAAACATTAATATGTTAGCTGAGATGACGTGCATTACATTTAAATAAGCACTAATTTAAGTAGTATGTTCGTAAATATGACGATTTGTTTGTGTATGATGTTTGTGGCCGCTCTGCGCGAGAGGCTGTTTTTGTCGCGCACACACACACACACACAAGAGGAGCAGGATAATCGCGCGAGCTGCGTTTGTAACAGGATTGCTCAGGGCTTTGACGGAGGATGTATTGGCCACCGCCTAACGGGCAAACCCTTCCCCCACGCGCAAGCATCATCCCCGGGGGAGGCGACCTGGAGGTCACAGCGCTGGGGAACGCGCTTAAAGAGCTCGGGAGCGTGCTCAGAGTCCTATATTCACAGGCGGACGATTCGTGCTGTAACAAAATTAGAGAACAGAGTTCGTATAAGACGTCTAGTATAAAATATAAGGGGATGCAAGGGTCCTGTAAAAAATACTTTAATCTAATTTATGTATAAGATTATAAAGTAAATGTTACTAACACCATTAAAATGATCATATTCAGTTCTGTTTCTAAAGAGATCCAGAAAAGTTCTATGATGTTGTCTGATATTTTGGTCGGAATTGTGTTTTTGTCAAATAAAAGCAGTAAAAGTCCGGTTTTTGGATGGCAATTTTGAGTTATTTCTTTAGAAAATCTAAATAAAGTAGGCTACGTTGAAAAAGTTATTTACAATCTCAATGATCTGGATCTCTCAAGCAAGTTAGTCTATATAAAATATTGTTATTAATTAATCCAAATAGTATTGACCAGTAGCAAGTAGCCTAAAAGACCCAAATTCAGTCAAAACAGACACTATTTGAAGACTATAAAATGTAGCCTACAGTTCTGAAGAGATAATAAAAGACAACGATAATTTTATCTACTGATAAGAAAGAAAGAGACATTGAGAGCAGCGCTCAAATACGTGAGAATGTATTGAGTTGATGATGTGTTCAGTTTGACATACATATTTAAACAGCGAATCCCCTAAAATAAACTGGCCAGGGTCTTATAGGATATTAGAATTCTTCAGCTGAAACAAACGCTCCCGATTCATTGAAATCTAAATAAATAAGAGGCGAGTTTGGTGGGCTTTTGTGTTGTTTAATCTGATCTCTTCAAGGCCGCCCCTACCTTCCCCCATGAAGCCTTCATTTATACATGCATGGGGTCTCTCTCCCCCCCGTCCCACCCTCTACAGCTCTCCATTGTGTTCAGTGCCCGAGGCGCTGTGCTTGGCGTTCTCTCGCGGAATAAAGAGACAGAGGAAGGGACAGAGACGAGCGAGTGTTCATCAGCGCCGGGGTTAATGTCCGCTCATCGAGGCAATACTGTCACTCGCAGACCTGATCTGTCCTTCAAACCCTTCAGACCAGCAGAGAACCGTCTGAATTGTTCCAGATCTATCTATCTATCTATCTATCTATCTATCTATCTATCTATCTATCTATCTATGTTCTATTGCTCTATATCATTCTCGTTCTGTAAATAAATAGTTAAAAAATAAAAAGCTTTACATTGCTTTGCTATTCAGAATACATTAAAATAAAATAAAAACTCAATTAAAAATGAAACATACAATAATTACTAGAAAAATAAAAACGAATCTCATTAAAAGGGCGAAATGGTTGAAAACAGAAGTGTTTGAATGAATGAATTATTAATTATAATAATAATAATAAATACATGAAAAGATCTATCTCTCTCTCTCTCTCTCTCTCTCTCTCTCTCTATATATATAATATAGATATATATATAATATATATATATATCTCTATCTATCTCTCTATATATATATATATATATATTTTTTTTTTTTTTTTTTTTTTTTTTTTTGCAAAGACACAATTAATTTAAAAAAAAGGGCTGAAATTGTTAAAAGCAGAAATTTTGCCTTACATAGCTTGGTACAATGTTTTATTATTATAACTTCAAAATAAATAAATAAATAAATAAATAAATAAATACATTTCTGCTTATATAATATTAATAATACTAATAAAAAATAAAAAAAACTAACTAAAAGGCCACTATTGTCAAAAACAGATGTGCCTAGCTTGGTACGATATTTTATTATTGTAACTTTAAAAAAAAAATATTCAAGTAGCCTACATTTAGCTTATTTTTTTTTTTTTTACAAAAAAAGAGGCTACTATAATAATAATAATAATATTTTAATATCACATATTTATCGAGAGATATGTTTAGGTCACATGGAGTAACCCTAAAAAATATTCAACATATATTTATGAATCATAGATATGCCCTGTCAGTGTGTGTCGGCAGTGTCCCGTCGGGTGGGCGATCGCTGGGTCAGTCTAATTGTCGGCTATTGAATTTCCTAATGGAATGTGAAAATCAGAGGAGGCGTGTCGCGGGGTCGCGCTCAGCAGTCAGAGCTGCGGCGCGCTCCAGTCCCGCTTCTCAGGGCGAGAACGCGCCTCAAACAAGACACTGTGCAGGACAAGATCTCCTCCGCGGGTAAGACACGGGAAACGAACTGCTTTTGAAGCGATCGTGTTAAATGGATTATGTTTTGGGTGATTTTCCGAGTTGGTTATTGACTGAAAGAGCAAAGCTGTTTTCTGAACATAGCCAGTTAATTGCAGTAGGCTATAGGCTATCATATAACATGCGAATTATCATTTTGCTAATGCTTTTACAATTATGTGTTTATAAGTATATATTTATGCATGCAGCTTTTATTTTTCATTGATGGAAATAGCATATGCACCATATGCACTCCAAATATTAATGTTAATTTCAATGCTTTTGATGTAGCCTAAATAAAAATAAAAAGTTGTGCATCAACTCTTCACGGCCTACTTTTGAAAAGAAGAATGCCATAATTTTACCATATGCAGCTGTACCCTGTATTTAATTACCAAACACATTCTCAGTGTCTGATTCATCATTAGTAGAATCTGATGATCAGCCTGCAGCCCACCAAGAAGATATCTATATATAAATAACTATCATGCATGCATGCAGCCTCTTCCCTTAGATTACAACCCAGACTTTATTTCAAGTGCATTAGTTTTTGACTTATTGATTTATTTTAAAATATCAAGAGTCATATAAGGCTTCTCGGCCGAACATATGGTGAAGGTCTGCCTTAGGAGACAGTGAAAATCATCTCACAGGGGCTGGGAAATGATCTCTGGCTCGTGGGGCTCGAAACCAGCGCTCAGTGACGGAGCAAGAGCTCCTCCAAGAGGATAACAATGATATTACAAGAAAACCAGCAAGGTTGAAGAGGACGATACGGGTTTGGAAAAGCAAGATCAAGTTCCTCATTTTGTATTCAAATAATAAAAACAAGAAATAGATTATATGATCTACAAATTGCTATAGTTTAACTGAAGTAATGTTTTTATTATGATTATTATTACTAATTATTATTATTCTGGCTTTTTGAGTTGCAGCAGTAGATGGAATCAAATCAAAGTGTATTTATCAATAGCTATAATTATAGGTAGGCTATTATTTAAGTATTTCATTAGAAGACAGACCTTATAGTCAGGTTAGACATAGTGAATTTAACCAGGGACGTTACAATGTAACGCACAATTGTGTTTATCGACAGTACAATCCATTCAAAAAAGGCTACTTCTATCCCTCACAGCCTCGTTTTCATTCCTGTCAGTAAAACATGTAAATCATAAAACTTAGGCTATAAAAAGGTTATCAAATCAAATTTAAAATTAGGAGAAAGGTCACCAACCTACAGATGAACACGCTCATGCGCTGCATGTTTTATTCATACTCGACGCTGGAGGGCGCTCTCGTACAGAAAGTCCGCAATTTATATACAGTATAATTACCCAATGATATAATTGGGGATCAAATATCTTATGGCTCCACGTGAATTTTATTCGGTGGCAAAGGGGCCAAAATGCCTCTTTTTTTGTTGACGTTGAAGGTTGCAGACCCTAGCTAGATTAATTAAATGAGTTTAAAAGTCCCGCAGTGAACGCCGAAGCGCTACAGGAACAGCAGCAACGTCATGACGCACGACGTCACGCGGGCGCGGGTCATGTGACCCGTATTGCGAGGAAGTGGAGTCCATCAGAAAAATCCTCCCGAGATGAATCGAGCAATTATTAACACGGCGTTTGCGCTTTTAGCCCTTTTATCAGGTACATTGACGTTATACTTTATCTTTTAGATCTACGTGGTTTTTACGGTGTGTTTTTAGCGATCTTTTAATGAGATAATGTCGACTGTAGTAAGGTGCCGTAATCCGCAGTCATGCAAATCGATCCAGTATCTCTCGTTTATACAATTAAATTAATTTAATCCAAAATAATTTATGTGCATTTGCTACGATATTGTGTTAATGTTGCTTTATGCTGTTAAATAAAAATGGGTTTGCTACTAAATGTTGATAGTGAATGAGGAAGCCCGAGCAGGTCACGTGACAGTCATGTTCATATAACAAATCCTGCAGTGTTGATTAATATCATGGTTATGATACTATTATTGTGGTTTTTAAACCGATCATTGTGTTAGGAAATGAGGTTTCAATCTTTTAGATGTTTGATTATGATGATTAAGTGTCATTATTCTCGTGCAACCTGAAATTTGAAAGACATTTATGTAGAAATACCCAATTTATACTGTGGAAAAATCAATATTATAATTATGTAATTTTATTTTTGTCACGTCACATTATATTTCTTCTTTTCTGCTCACTATAGGAAGTACTGATGCATTTATTTATTTATATATTTGTATCATTATATAATTATTTTAGTCTTATTTATATTAAGTTAGTTAGTAAAATCATATTTTTATTATTTATGCTTTCCACACAAATCAAAACATCTTAATTTCATTTTTTTTTTCTGTAGACTTTTCCACACACCTCAAAATATCTGTATGGCATTGCATTAGACTTTAAAATGTCAAAAAAAGTGTGATTTATTGTAAAGAAAGATTGTGACAATTTTTATCAGCATTGCTTCCGGTTTTATTTTTCATCAGGTGTTTTGGGTGACAGTTTGACTGTTTTGCGCAGCCCGCAGTACGTCACCTTCCGGGATGGACAGTGGCCCATATCAGGAGAAAAGATCCCTGATCTAGTCGCCCTGACCATGGGCTTCTCCATCCATGAGGTATAACATCTGTTTAATCCTGTAAAGGCACATCTGATCATGTCTTCACGTAAACTCTGTATTAAGCTTCTGGTATTTATTTGTAGGATCTTGACTGGCCAGGTCTGGCTGCCGGTTCGCTGTTCCAACGCCCGCGTGCAAACGCTCTGATCGTCGTGCGTGGCTTGGACAGTCTCGACTTTCCGAAAAACATTTCCTCTTACCCTCTTGAAAATGTGAGTAATGCATTCTCACGCGCATGAGTTATTTTAGGTTCTGTGGTGCATGAATGCAAAAGAAGGGTTTGTCTCGCACTTTCTTGCTTTTATGTCTTTGATTCAACGTGTAGTTGTCAGTTTGACCTTTAAATGAATGAGTGAAGTTAAATACCTCAGACCCTGAAAACAGAAAAGAAAATGTTCAACAGCTCATTTTTATGTTCTAGAAAATGAGGATGTTTTAGGATTGATTAACCATGGAGATTCCCTGCAAGACTTCCCTTATTTTGTATCATGAGACTGATGGCACCTTTTTGTTCATCTCTGTGTCTGTCTGGTTTCAGCCGGTTCCATTCACCCTGGACAGTGTGGCAAACACGGTGCACACTCTGTTTGCTGATAGCACGCCTGTGGTCTTGCAGCTTGCCCCAAGTGAGGAGGTGTGACCTCCTCGAATTTCTTGACTCAAACACTAACCACATGCAAGTGCTCTGCAGATAAAGATGTACATGAGAAACGCTTAAAATCTGATGCAGTAAAATGCAAAGTTACCTTGAGATCTACCGTTCTAAGGAAAAATGTGTGTTTTTTTTGGTCAAATGTTAAATTAAAGGCTTGTAGTTACTATATATATAATTATATATATATATATATATATTTTTTTATATTATTTATTTTATATATATATATATATATATATATAATATTATTTATTTTATATATATATATATATATATATATATATATTTATTTATTTATTATTTATATATATATATATATATATAATTCTTGACTAATATATATATATATATATATATATATTTATTAGTAGTATTATAAGAAACTGATTCGCCTAATTGTGTCTTGACTATTATTCTTTATCTTTTTATTTGTTTTATGCCTCTTCTTAATCCGTCTTATGTGCTGATATGGCACTAATAATAAAAAAGAGCTACTGTCATGTCTAAAGTGTTAATTATGTTAATCAAAAATACTTAAAAAAAATTAAATAATAATGAAATTATATGTTGTTTGTGGTTTGTAAATACTGAAATGTCTTGATTGTGCGTTTCAGAGGCTGTATATGATGGGAATGGCCAACACAGTGTTTGAGGACCTGCCTGTGACCCTGCAACAGATCCGTGGACGTCTGTCCCAGGACGGATCCGTCCTCACGTCCCTTCCTCTCGTCTCTCTTAGTCGTAATAACGAGGTGAAGACATGGTCTCTTAACACTTGTGGTTATAATAGCTAATAACACAAATTAGTGGTTTAGTGAACCACAAAACTGAGGTTGACTTTGTCCATAAATGTCAAATAAGTCATTAAAATATCTGTTATTTATGTGTTAGTTTATACAGTATTCACAAACTTTATACAGACATGCTTTTTTTCGGTCATGGTAGGAAGTGGCTTCTACCTTGCCGAAATAATCTACATGTGAAAGTAGTTGTTACAAATAGAAACCATCGTTCAGTAGATGCTTGTTGGTTTTTGTTTCCCCTCCTAAACTAGACGCTGGTCAAAATCTACTGGTTTTAATGTGTTTATGTGGTGTTCTGTGTGTTTCAGGCTGATCTTCTGTTCCTCTCTGAGGTTCAGGTGCTGTACGACATCTCCGCTCTGGTGAGTTTCTCTGTCTGCTCCGAGCCGATAGATGCACTTTATGACAGTTTGTTCCATAATATAAATCAGCCGTGCAAGATTTTGTGTGTTCATTTTTGTTTTTTTAGTAAAAAATATTTTTTTTAATCTAGCCTCAATGTTTGCATCTGCTTGTTTGTCTCATGCAGTTCATAAATATCTACAATATAATAATCAAATTAGTTTTTTATTCTTAATTTTCTTTTGATGTTGGTTAAAAGAAAGCTAAATCAAATCTCTGTAATCAGATTAAATTACTGTGGCAAGCAATGTTCGATTGTGTGATGTTAAAGTATTTTGTTACAGTTGCAGAAACACAAGCATCTGGCTAAAGACCCGGCTCCTGACCTGTACTCTCTAGAGCTCGCGGGGTTGGAGGAGATCGTCCGCCGCTACGGCACAGACTCCCCTCAGTTCACCGACGCTACCAGAATCCTGACGTCTGCTCTGCAGAAGGTAACGAGCCTGTGTCTGTGCTGTAGATAGTGTTCATTTTAGCAGCTATTTTTAATTTAGTCTTAGTCCTATGTCAAATGTAACTTTTAGCTTTTAGAATATTTAGTCAGTTTGTCCTGTTTCAGTCAAATTTAAGTTGACTAAATGTCTGAGAAGTTTTAGTCAGTGGAAACTTGCACATTTTTGTCTTACTGTATAATGGTTAAAATGATGAAACAATATATTATTTTGCTAAATTTTAATTGCAGTGATTCTTGTCATTTGGGAAATGTATTTTTACGTTTCATCAGAAGTTGCTCTTTCACCAATAAGCACAAATCAATAGAATATCGACTCGTATGCTTGGTTTATTCTACCTCATCTAACGTTAGTGTACAGATTTATAACCAGATATCAATTAGAGGCTAAATAAACACCAAAAACTTCAGATATACACTCACCCTGTCTAGTAAAAAACAAAGACATTTTGTAGCTGGAACTAAATGGAGAAATGTATATGAAAATGAATATACATTGTAATGAATAATGAAAATAATGTCTACGTTATGAAAACTGGCGTAACAAAAATCTACTCTCAAATAATATAACAGAGAAACTCCTAATAGTAATTCCAAATTGCATTAATGTAATTCCAAATTGCATTATTTATTTATTTTTTATTTATTTATTTGTTCTGCACAGATATCACATGGATACAGTACAAGGAGGGGAACGAAACCCAGTTGGGTTTATACAGAGTTCCACTCCACTTACATGAACAAACAAAAAGGCACGCAGACAAATAAGTTGACTACTAAAAAAGAGAGGGGAAAAACATATTTTTCAGAAGCATGATTATCCTAATGAAAGTAACTTAAAGTTACAGATGTTTAAGGGAAATAGTAAAGGAGAATCAAAAGTAAAGAGTAGCATATAAGAGTCAGCAAAACTATAGTATACTACAGAGTACTATAACAAAAGCTGTCATTGTAAAATCAAAAAATCTTTCAACTGTTTTTTAAAGACAAGCCATGCGTACATTAATGTTTCTCTTTTAAAACAACAGCAAAAAGACTTATTGCAGTACAGAGGTTGCGTAAGTAATGTTACTATTCGCAATACATGCGTATCTGTTTAACAGAAAACTCTTGCGTAATAGAGCACAGAAGTCTGAAATGTTTTGGCTCCACTTTTTGGCTCCCCTTTTTTTTTTTTTTCAACAAAAATAAAGTTTTAGTTCTTTTTAACTACATTTTAGTCTCGTCTTTTTCGCCAGCGATATTGCATGTTCATTTAGTCTCCTTTATCAATTAATGACCTTATTAGCTTTACATCGTCGTCTCGTTTTCGTCGGGGGAAAAAACATTTTTCGTCATAGTTTTCGTTAATGAAATTAACACTAGCTGTAGAGTTATTATAGTTTGCTAAAACATGAAATTTCCGTTACTTTTAATAAAATAAATGTTTATTGAAATAAAATCAAATATACAAAAATAAAAACACATTTTCTTCATCTAGTTTCCAAGGCAACAATTTTCATTATCACAATAAATATTACAATAATTACAGAATTTATTTCTAAAACCTATTCGCAAGCAAATGATATTTAACAATTTTACATAGATGTCATGTCAAAGTTGCTAAAATGTTCTATTAGAAATAAGTAGATTTTTCTGTGATTGTGACTTAAATATTTCCAAAATAAAAAGGGAAGAAAAACCTTTATTTTTTTTAAAAGAAATAAAGCCATAGGACTTTTTTTTTTTTTTTTTTTTTTTTTTTTGCATTGAGACACTTTTAGCCAAAAAAGAGGAAATATGCTTTGTTGTTTGCTTTATTTTCCTTTTGTGTTTAAACTCAAAATTGGCACTTTTACTGGGTAAAATTGTTAAAATACAAAGAATAAAAATAAATTAAGCCAAAAACATTTAAGAACTTGACATTAAAACATATCTTCATTTATCTCATTTGTCTTTGACTAGTCATGAACTTAAAATCATTGTTTCATTAAATTTCATTATTTATTCATTAGTTTCATTTATTACAATGTATATTCATTTTCATATACATTTCTCTATTTAGTTCCAGCTACAAAATGTCTTTGTTTTTTACACTAATAATACTTAATAATAATATATAAATAGTACCGCTGTTATTAGTACTGTTATACTAAAATCTGTTTGTTTGTGCATGTATGAATTCGCAGACGATGTCGCCAATGTCTATTCAAACAACGCGGTTGTAGAAGTCGTGACTGTGAAGACGTTTGAAGCCCCTCTGACCAGGAAGTCACGCTCCATCCTCGAGTCCAAGCAGATCGTAAGTTGATTGAAATAAGCTTTTCTATACTCAAACATTTCTATAAAGAAAAACTTAATGTTGGGTCAGGTCCACATTTCCAGTGTTGTTCTTATTTGTCAGGGTACAAGAAGAAAGAATCGATTCAAGACCACTTCTGTAAGACGTGTAACGTTATTAGTGTAGCCAGTAGTAGTTGGTTAGCAAGCTCTAGTATGCGTTTTAATCATTTTTAGAAATGGTAGCGTATGGTTTTATCTTAGCGACCCTCACCTTTGCAACCCTTAACCTGTTTTTTTGTTCCAAAACAAAAAGATGGTTACGGTACAGTAGAAACCCCCTTCGCTGACCTACTTTTGAATGCTGACCTACATGTAACTCTAGCGTGTGGTTGTTTCAGAGTAACACAGGCAACCCTTACAACCTGGCCTACAAGTACGACTATGATTACGCTGTGGTCTTTAACATTGTCCTGTGGCTGATGATCGTGCTAGCTTTATCCGTCATCGTGGTCTCGTACAACCTCTGGAACATGGATCCCGGATATGACAGCATCATCTACAGGATGACCAATCAGAAGATCCGAATGGACTGATGTCATCCGCCGCATCCCATTCCATTTTGTGTTTTGCATTTGAATGTGTTTTATTTTTGATGTGCGCACCACAGTATTTCTTGTATAAATGCTTCGTCTTTATGACGCAATCAAACACAGATATAAAGATTATTTATTGATGCCTGTTGATTGATGGAGAAATAAAATTGCGTGTGAAGTTTCATAATCGTTGTATCTTGTGAATCTGATGTTAGAATGTAAAGAATTGAAATCTAACTCTATTTATTGTTTGTTGTTCGCTTCATTGTGCTGTTTTCCTTCCGAATACTGGATATGGTGGAATCGCTCCATTGACATGTACATTTGTTTAATTTAATAAACGTCGTTTTCATTGAATATAACTATAGAAAATGTTTAGTGTGACTGTTTGTTGTGTTCAAGGCCGTAACCATTTCTTGAGCATTGAACATTTTTAGTAAAGTATAGAAATAGATAGGTCAAGGAAATGCTAAATTTGCGAATAATATTTTAAAGTATGCACACATTCACTCATTTGTATGCCTAATTTTGCGAAAACGCAAAAACGTTCTTGTCTGGTCACACTCAGTTTCAGGAATAACATGAATCATGTAAATTATACCAAAATGGCCATATTTGGAGGTGAAAAGTTAAGTAATTTGCATAACAGTATATTACCGCCTACTTTGATTTGACTCATATCAATCATTTTGACACTGATGACAGTGTAACTCTTAAATGCTTTTAAAAGTTATCGCGATACAGATCTGTCATCCTAACAGACTTGTTTCCCTCGATGTCTGTGGTGGTTACGGCCCTGGTTGTGTATAGATGTTGTACAAAAAACGTACAAGTGTAAGTGTAACCCAAATAAAAAAACTCCATCCTTCTCTTAAAATGTGTTTGAGTCAAGTGTATATTACAACACTTTACTGAGAAAAACACTGTACGGAAAGTTTAAAACACTTCTGATGTTTTTCCTGAAACATTGCAGCAATCTTGAACCCTTGCCCTTTTAACTAGATTTTAATCTTAATGCATGTAGACATTTCACTGTTGTTCTTCAGAAACAGGAAGTGGTGCTTTTACCAATCTGTGCATGATACAAACGTGGTATTATATCATATGTCATGATAAATGTTTTTGCACTTTGATTCAAGAACTAAATCATCTTAAACCAACATGGTTAACCACATAAAATAAAAAAAGTTTATCATTTAGCAACTCTGTTTCACAAAAACTTAATTTACTTTACAATAAACTAGTTATACTTGTTAACATATATAATATACTGATACTGTTGATTTTAATTCATGCATGAATTTTAAATTTGATGGTAATTTGAAATGTTAAAAATATTACACCATTCAGAAGCATTTAATCTGCATTATATGATCTGTAAAAAAAATGTTCATATTGGTGACATATTCTCCGATATATCGGCGACAGTCTTATATCAGCCGATAATACTCTTGTAGTATTTGTATGTGTAGAATTAACATTAACCAGGATTAATAAGTATCATCCATTGTAATGTTAACACATTGAACCTTATTATAAACTGTAACCATATCAATCAAGATTGATCTGTTAACATAAAATACACTGTAGCAACAAACAAAAAAAACAATTATTTAATAAATAAACAAACAAAAAACATTATTCAAAAAAAAAAGTGACGAAAACACATTGACCTTTATAAAACAATCCTACGACAACAAAAAAAAAGGAGTAGACTCACAGAAGGTGTCAAACTACCACATTAACAACTGTTGACTGCAAGATGTGTTGATCTCTTCTCATGATTGTCTAGGATGTGGCTTTGGTTTCTGAAGAAGTTGATAAGTGCTGTTTATCTGAATGGGATTTTCTCCTCCGGAATATGTGGACAGCTCGATTTCAGAATACTATGAGAACAATAACAGAAATTAGCCACTTTATAAAGCTCTTCACCATGCATGTGAACACGTTTGGTTGATTATGTTAAACATTTATGAATTCATTGAGCATCCAGTTGTTATTGTAGCTAACTCTGTGTTTCACAGTTGCTTAAGATGTTTGCAACACTTCATGAGTTGTAAACTCTGAAGAATGATATCTCTCACCATCAATTCACAACTAATGAGTTTCGAAACCCGTTCAGCTACTTGAGAAACACTAGGAAGAACTTTAGTTGTTGCTCAGGAATTTTAGAAACAGTTCATACTATAAACTGAAATGGTGATTGAATCATACAGCAATATAAGTCTTACCTGTGCAGTGTTTAAGTCCTCATGCGACACTGGTTCGACATTCTGGGGTTGTCGACTTTTTCTTGGCTTCTTAAGTTTGAGCATTAACAGACCTGAAGTAGCACATTACATTTTGGTTAAGTTATCGTCATGAAATGAATATGAAACACATTCATAATAAATCAATACTTTAGTACATTTCAAAGAAACTCTTCATAAAGGAATACACTAAACTTAACTTAAATAAAACTTCTGATCATGTTTTTTGTACTTTCAAAACTTGATTGTCTCTCAGAAATCTCACCTGTTATTGCAATAATCAGCACAGTGTTCAATAGGAGAGATGTAATGGTCAGAATCTGGGGAAAATTGGGTGTTGTTTTACAATGTGGTTGATTATAATTGTTGCTTTCTGTTTGATTTTGATCTTGGGCAGATTCTGTTTAAATAGAAGAATTGTATCAGTTTTGTGCTTTTAATGCCAAATATGATTAAAAACCTCTGATAGAATTAAATGTAAAAGTATACATTTATTGCAGTTACACATATAATTAATTAGTTAGTTATAAATCTATTCATACTTTTTTGTGTCAATTGTAAATTTAATTTAGAAATACTTACCAGTGGTGTAAAGTCTGAAGCCTTCGCTGATCTGTAGAGTTTTGTTTAGTTTTGCACAATAATATATTCCTATTTCATCAGAAGTTATGTTACTTATAAATAAACGGCTCAAAGTAAGTGATGAATATTTGCCTTTCAGTCTTTTATCTAGTGTATGAGATGATGCAGAATCTGACGTGAAAGTCCGCAGTATCAGCACTGGAGAGTCTGTCAGTTTCTGGAAAATCCAATAAATTTCTTTCACACCAATCTGACAGTCTAAAGTCACATTTCCCCCTAAATTCACCCGTTTATCAGTTAAACTCTCTGTAGTTTGACACCACACCAGTGGAACTGTGAAGATAAAACACATATAGTAAAACACAAAACTCTTGAAATCAATCTTGAAAACTATTCAGTCATGTGAAGATTACTCTGAAATTAACTTACAGAAGAGTAAAAGCTGCGTCGTCCTCATTCTGTCGTTGTTGTGCTCATATGCAATAAGAACTTATACAAGTCTGAGCGGAAGAGCTACCACATATGTGCAGAAAAAATTCAAGAGGAAACCACCAGACACCCTTGAAAAGAGGAAGCTGAACTTGAACCCACAAACACTTTAAAAAAAATAAAACAAATTTAAGAAGGTGAAAGTGCATGAGATAAAGTGTTTGATTTGGCGATCTAACTTCAACTGTCAATAGGTTTTACTTTTGATTAATTAAATTGCTATATTAGCACCTGAACTAGGTCTAATTTTGAAGCTGATTTTTTTTGTATTCCAAGCAAAACTTTATAGGCCCAACTTGCAAGCTAATGTGTCTGGGTGTTTTCGGGCGGTACCAGCATGTTGGTTTTGCTGACCTAGTTCACGTTAGCAAGTGTGGATTTCAGACATGTCTGTACTGTACAAGTTTAAGTATGCCATAGTCTTTTTAGCCGCCATTGCTATTTCATACGGCCTCTGGAACATGGATACAGATAACACTCCGAAAAGCAAAGAACATCTGGCAATGTTCTCCTAAAGTTATGAACAAACATTCTTTTAGTAACATTAATAGAATGTTCATTCAAAGTTATGGTCTTTAATAATGTTCTAAAAACGTTATTAAATAGTTAATAAAGAAACTTGATTCTAATCCTCATTATATAAGCGTTAGCCGCGCTTATGCTAATAATTAACTTCAGAAAGGAGAGCGCATCTGCACAGCGGTAGCCTACTTAAAAAAACTGGTAACGTTAGCATAACATTTTCGCTTTTTTAGTAGGCCTACCGACTTGGTACCGAAGTACCGGGTCTTTTGACAAAACTAATTGTTATAACATATTTTTGTCAGCTGGGATGCAAGATTGTATCCCTCACTGTAAAAAAATAAGTGTAATTTTAACTGTACAATTTTGTAAAAATGCTACGGGAAAAAAAATGTTAATAGGTTAACAGTAAGTTCTTGTACTAGCTATATACAGGGAAAAACTGTAAAAGATCTAACCAGACATTTAATGTAATTTTACAGTAAAATACTTTTAATTTTACAGTTTTTAAAAAGGTAAAAAAGAACAAATCAATCTATAATTTACAGTCAAAAACTGTAAACTGATATTCCCAGAATTCCCTGCATGACGCTCCACATTTGAAAGTATTTTGTTTAAATAATCATGTTTTTTAATAGTTTTACATTTGGGCTTTATGTTACATCTTCTGTTGTTTAATGAAAATTTATTGCATTATTTAAGTATCATGTGTGTCACCATGATGGTGTTTTGTGTTTGCATGAATGCACCTTCTATAGCGGCGAAGCTACTTGTAATGAGCTTTGATTCTTCGTGTGGCTTTCTCTTTTACCACCTGGATTATTATGGTGGTTGTCAATATGTTAAAGGTACAAAACTTAAGAATTTACTGGTTTACATTCAAATTTTCTTGTTTGTAAATTACAGTTTTATACAGTTTTTGGCCGTAAATGTGTTTACAGTTTTTCTGTATTTTTTACAAAATTATTCTGGCAACCACAGCTGCCAAAATTATTTTGTAAAAACTAAAGAATTTTTTTTTTTTTTTACAGTGTACCTGTAAGGAGGGTTTAGGCTGAGTGGATTCCATAAGCGGGTCTTTATTATAGGATCTGAGCATAAAATCCAAACAATAGGCACTACTCGTGGTCAGGTCACAGGCTTGGGTCAAAACACAGGCAAAACAATCCACAGGCAGACAAAATCAATGGAGCAATGAAAGAACGCTTAGTAAGGCAGTGAACTGGGCAGTGAACCTGGCAATACTTCGCAAAGTGGCAGTACAAACAAAGGCCTTAAATACAGGGTGACAGGAAATGACAAGACAGGAACTGATGTGAGCCGGGAAATGGCAGGGAAATATTCAGGTGAAGGCTCCCTCTGGTGGACTGGAGCCTGATCAAACGTTACAGATTCCCTCCCCCTAGGAACACCTCTAGGTGTTCTTCTAGGACGACCCCTTGGTCTGGGTGCCGGACGATCTGGGTAAGTTTGGTGAAAGTCTCTGATAAGTGATGAATCCAAGATGTCCTTAGTTGTTACCCACGATCTCTCCTCCGGGCCGTATCCCTCCTAGTCAATGAGATATTGCATCTGACCCCTCCTCCTGCGAAAATCTAGGATCTCCCGGACTAGGTAGGCAGGAGCTCCCTCGATCTCAAGCGGTGGAGGCGGTTCTTCGTCAGTGGCTTCGGGGAAAGGAAGGAGAGATGCGGTAATTAGCAGGCAACTCTAAACGGTACGTAACAGGATTAACTTGACGTATAATCTTAAAAGGACCAACGTACCTTGGACTTAATTTCTTGCACGGGAGTTTCAGGCGTAGGTCACGAGTGGAAAGCCACACCATTTGACCTGGCTGATACTCAGGATGTGGACGTCTGTGTCGATCAGCTTGGATCTTTTGAGATCGTATAGCCCTCTGGAGACGGACATGAGCATTGTCCCAGACCTGTTCACTTCTTCTAATCCACTCATCCACAGCAGGCACTTCAGATGGCTCCCCAGACCAGGGAAACAGAGGAGGCTGATATCCAAGGACACATTGGAAGGGGGTAAGCCCAGTTGAAGAGTGAGTGAGGGAATTTCGGGCATACTCTGCCCATGGGAGGAATATGCTCCATTTCTCCTGTTCCTGGCTACAGTATGATCTCAAGTATCTGCCAATCTCCTGATTAAGACGCTCTACTTGACCATTAGCTTGAGGATGATAGATGTGAGACTGACATTGATGTTTAAATGTTTGCAAAAAGCTCTCCAAACACGGGATGTGAACTGTGGCCCTCGATCAGTCACAATATCATCTGGTAGTCCGTAAATCCTAAATACTTAATTAAACAAAACTTGGGCAGTTTCCATGGCAGTGGGTATTCCTTTCAATGGAATGAGACGACAAGACTTAGAGAAGCGGTCAATGGAGACCATAATGGTGGTGAATCCTTGAGCGTTAGGCAGATCAGTGACAAAGTCAATAGACAGGTTTGACCAGGGTCGTTGGGGAATTGGTAGCGGTTCTAGAAGTCCTGCAGGCAATTGTCGAGGTGTTCGTGACTGAGCACAGATCTGACAAGCACTTTCATAATTACTGACATCTGCAGATAATGTGTGCCACCAAAAAGAATTTCTGACCAAAGCCGTGGTGCGATTAATTCCAGGATGTCCAGAAGCAGTGGATGTGTGAACCCATTGAATGATTCTGTTACGCAGACTGGTGGGAACATAGATTTTCCCAGCTGGGCACTCTGGAGGGGATGGCTCTTCGTGTTGGGCATGTTGAATCTTTTCCATAATATCCCACTGGATGGGTGGGATGATGATGGAGGGTGGTAAGATGGTTTCTGGTCTCATCTGTGAATTAGCAGAGTCATGGATACGTGACAATGCATCCGCCTTACTATTTTTGCTCCCTGGACGGTATGTGACTGAGAAATTGAATCGAGTGAAAAAGAGTGCCCATCTTGCCTGACGAGGATTCAAACGCTATCCTTGATAGACTCTAGGTTTTTGTGGTCTGTAATGACCTGAAAGCGATGAAGGGCGCCTTCTAGCCAGTGTCTCCATTCTTCCAGAGCGGCCTTGATGGATAATAATTCCTGGTTACCAATATCGTAATTGTTTTCGGATGGAGTTAACTTTCTTGAGAAGAATGCACAAGGGTGTAACTTGCCGGGTGTTCCATGACACTGAGAGAGGACAGCACCGATTCCACAGTCGGAGGCATCAACCTCGACGATGAAGGGAAGTTTAGGATCTGGATGCTTAAGAATGGGAGCTGTGGTGAAACTGGACTTGAGCTTGTTAATTGCTGAAGTAGCTGCCTCCGTCCATACTAACTTCTTGGGTTTTCCTTTAAGTAGTGAGGTGACAGGTGCAGCTATGGTACTGAAATCACAGATGAATCTATGGTAGAAGTTTGCAAATCCTAGAAATCGTTGTAACTCCTTAACAGTGCTGGGTATGGGCCAGTCCGTGACAGCTTTTACTTTGTTGTCATCCATTTCAACCCCTGAATGGCTAATATTGTATCCCAGGAACTTGATTGATGTAACATGAAACTCACACTTTTCCGCCTTGACAAAAAGACCATTCTGGAGTAGGCGTGACAACACAGTTCTTACATGAGAGATATGATCCTCCATGGAGCAAGAGTAGATCAAGATATCGTCTATGTAGACAATCACATACTGATTCAAGAGATCCTTGAAAACTTCATTAACGAAGGACTGGAAAATTGAAGGTGCATTGGCCAACCCAAATGGCATAACCAAATACTCGTAGTGCCCCCTGCTGGTGAGAAAAGCCATCTTCCATTCATCACCCTCACGGATTCTGATGAGATTGTAGGCAGATCTGAGGTCCAATTTAGTGAAATAGCTGGCCTCAAAGGATGGCGATTCTTAACAGTGATAGCGTTGAGTGCACGATAGTCAATACAAGGTCTTAAACCACCATCTTTCTTGTCAACAAAAAAGAACCCAGATGCTGCAGGAGAGGTGGATGGCCTAATAAACCCATAAGATAAGGCTTCTTCAATATATTCTTCCATGGCCTTGGTTTCAGGAATAGACAGCGGGTAAACACGACTCTTAGGTGGAGAGGTGTTAGGAAGGAGGTCAATGGCACAGTCCCAGGGGCGATGAGGTGGCAACTTGTTGGCCTTGTCTTTGCTAAATACCTCGGCTAAGTCGGCATACTCAGTAGGGACATTAGTGGGTAGTGAAATTGGATTCTTGGCTAGATGAGTCGTGCAGACTGGAAGCTTGGTGGGCAGCTCTAGACAGTGAGAGTGACAATGAGGTGACCAACTGACCAACTCCCTCTCCTTCCAGGAAAACTGTGGGTCGTGCGTAGACAACCAAGGATATCCGAGGATAACTTGGTTTCGTGGTGATGATATAACATAGAGAGTGATTTCTTCCATGTGAAACAGGCCAACTCTAAGTTTTATGGGAAGTGTTTGATGTGTGATATGACCTTTTACCGACAGGACCATCATCAACGGCAGTAACAGCAATAGGTGGTTCACATTTGGTTGTAGGAATGTTCAACTGCTTAACTAAATCTTGATGAATCACATTTGCAGCAGCTCCAGAATCTATTAACGCTGAAAAATTATGGTCTTGATTGGCAACTGACAAAATGATGGGAAGTGACAAGCATAAACTGATTTGTAAAGTATTGAACCTGTGACTCACTCGATAACTTGAAGAGGGGTTTGCAGCAGGTTTAACAGGACAGTCGGAACAGCGATGTCCTGATTCACCACAGTAGAAACAGAGTTGATTGAGTAATCTTCTTCTCCGTTCATCAGGTGGTAAGTGAGTTCGTCCGATTTGCATGGCTTCAGTAGGAACAGACTGACATGGTGTTTGCGCAGTAATAGTAGGCACATAAGCGAAGTTAGACTTGGGACTTGGTTGAGTTCGTAAAAGATTGTCAATCTTGATAGCAAGGGTAACAAACTGGGAGAAGTCGAGGGAGTCATCTTTACATAGTAATTCCGCTTGTAATTTAGCAGACAGACTTGAATGAAAAATGTGCTTCAAAGCAACGTCATTAAACCCACTTTGTGCTGCGAGAGTGCGAAACTGGATAGCATAGTCAGAAGCTGGTCTGTTGCCTTGACGTAACGGAGTTAGTTGAGTTGCTGCGTCCATGCCCCCAGCAGGATATTGGAAGACATCACGAATCAATTGAGTGAAATAACTATAAGACTGCTGGATATGTGTGTCATGATCCCAAACAGCTGTAGCCCACTCTAATGCTGGTACCGGTAAGCAAGGTCATGATAAACTAACACTTTGTATGGTCTTGGTGGAAAGTTTCAGGTTGGTTAGAGAAATAGATAGAACACTGTCGTAGGAAACCAATACAGTTGTCAGGAGAGCCATCAAACTTATCAGGTAAAGCAAATCTTACCGGGTCAGGTCGTGGGGCAGGGAGAGACCGAATGTACTGTGTCAAATGCTCATTGGTGGCTTGTAGCGTCAACAACTGGTGTTGAAAACCATTCAGCAGATCCTTTTGATACTCGATGGTAGAAAGGAGTTGAGAGACTTCCGCTGGATCCGCACCAGGCGAAGTATTCTGTAAGGAGGGTTTAGGCTGAGAGGATTCCATAAGCGGGTCTTTATTATAGGATCTGAGCATAAAATCCAAACAATAGGCACTACTCGTGGTCAGGTCACAGGCTTGGGTCAAAACACAGGCAAAACAATCCACAGGCAGACAAATCCAAAACAGTAATCCAAAAACGTGAGTCAAAAGAGCAAAAGCAAAGGTCATAACAAATAGCATCAATGGAGCAATGAAAGAACGCTTAGTAATGAAACTGGCAATACTTCACAAAGTGGCAGTACAAACAAAGGCCTTAAATACAGGGTGACAGGAAATGACAAGACAGGAACTGATGTGGCAGGAACAGGAAGTGGCAGAGTTCAATATTCAGGTGAAGGCTCCCTCTGGTGGACTGGAGCCTGATCAAACGTTACAGTACCCTTCTTGGACCTTCTTGGATTCTCTTGACTGAACAAATCCAGCTATTGGTAAGTATGTAATTACAACAATACATTATTGAATATTTCTTTTGTATGTGTTAAAGGGTTAGTTCACCGAAAAACTGTCCCCAGAATATGGTTAAATAAGTGTACAAAAAACATGTCACAGTTTCCAAGTGTCAAGCAGCACAACTTTTTTCAACATTCATAATAATGAGAAGTGTCTCTTGAATTTTACTCAAGTAAATGCAGAGTTAGTGAGCATAAGACTTTACCAACCCCAAACTTTATATTCCTTTTTTTTTTTTTGTTTTTTTTTTTTGTTTTTTGCTATTTTACATCAGTGTGTGTTTGTAAAAACCCTTTTGTATTAATATTTCATTTATAAGATCAAGACAGAAATAAAGAGAAGTAATGCTGATAAAATACTGATAATATTTTATTACATATTTAGGTTATACACATCAGTCAATCTTAAACAAGTCAACAATATTTTGTCAATCTAACAATATTTTACAATGATTATTTATCCATATATACTTTTCTTAGACTGTATGATATGATCAAGGTTTTGTCTTTGGCTTTTGAAAAGAAACAAAAGTGTTGTTGGTCGGTTGGGACTGACGAAACTCCACTTCAGAAAACTACAGAATGGTAAAAACAAAACAAAAAGTAAAATGATTACTTTCAATTAAAAGACCGAATTACTTACTTTCAACTAAAAAGAAAATGCTGAATAAAGCATTCCCTTTTACATTGTTGGTGTTAGCCTAACTTGTTTAGCCGTCGACAATTTAAAAAATGCATGACTAAAAGGAAATAGGGTAAAGTAAAAACGTCTTATTTTCATATTTATATGTAAAAAAAAAGTATTCTGAAGTAAAAACAGTAGATGTTCACTAAAACATTTAGAGTGAAAATCTCAGGACTGGTTGACCCTGATGTCTGGGTTTGATTGACTTGCTCAAAATTCAACCTCGCTACCGAGAACACAGGTGAATAAAAAGCATCCTATTGTTTAGCTAGAAAATGTGTAATAGCGCCCCCCGACATTAGCAACCAAACCAATGTTTTAAAGAAATAAGGGGGGATTCTCCATAAATTTTTGCGTCAAATATGAAGTAGTTTTAACCTATTCTTTCTGAGCTATCAAATTCTGGGGTTGTTGATTTTGGTAAGATGTAACCATGTGCCCACTTACACAAACATCCATTGACTCCTACCTTGTTATCGTTTTAATGGGATGCTTGGAAAGTACGGAACGTGCTATGCGTTAAAGGTTAATTCAATTCCAGCATATTCGGGAATATGGGTCTACTTAACAAACCAATGCACTACATCACCGAGCCTTACTCCCTTAACCAAATCCATGCACAAATAGTTGTATTTAACTCTGGGATGATGGAACCGGAACGGCTAAACTGCTAACTCGCTTCGAGTTTTCACCTACAAATTGTGACATCATAGTTCCACTCTCCATTCAATTGTACATCCCAGTTTTCTCTTCATGTTACACCGGAAGTGCTTAAATGCTAACTTAATAGCGCCCCCTACCATATAACAATGTAAAAACAAAACACAGAATCACAAATAATAATTTTTTTGGAAATTCTTCACAGAAAATGTGTAATAGCGCCCCCTACCATATAACAATGTAAACACAGATTCTCGGAGCATAAGTATAGCTCAAATATATTTAGACTTTTTCTAAGCATAAGTCAAGTATACTTAAATGTCATTTGAAGTTTATTTCTGAGAAGTACATAACGCCCATGTCTGAGAAGTACTTAAAAAGTAGACTGAAAGTATACTTTTCTATTTTTTAGTTTAAAAGAAGTATACTGATAGCACATTTGAATAAACTTCTTTTTCGTAAGGGTGCTTGTGCACGAGCAAATAGGTAGCTTAATATTGATACATGCAATGACTATCCATTATGACATGTAGGCATTTTTATATTTATGTAGTCTACACTATAACAATCTTTTACATTGTAATCCTTTAATTTGTAATACCTATTATTGCAATAATCAGCACAACATTCAGTAGAATGTATGTAAGAATCAGAATCTTATAAAACTCAAATGTTTTCTCACATGTTTGTTCCTGATATTTGTCTTCCATTTAATTTTGATCTTGTGCAGATTCTGTTTAAATTGTAGAATTGAAGAATTGTATCAGTTTTGTGCTTTTAATGCCAAATATGATTAAACGCCTCTGACAGAGATAAATGTAAAAGCATACATTTACTGCAGTAACACATATAATAAATATATATGCAGTAATTTAATTTAGAAATACTTACCAGTGGTGTAAAGTCTGATGCCTTCGCTGATCTGTAGAGTTTTGTTTGCTTTTGCACAATAATATATTCCTATTTCATCAGAAGTTATGTTACTTATAAATAAACGGCTCAAAGTAAGTGATGAATATTTGCCTTTCAGTCTTTTATCTTGTATATTAGATGATGCAGCATATGATGTGAAAGTCCGCATTATCAGCACCGGAGAGTCTGTCAGTTTCTGGAAAATCCAATAAATGTCTTTCGCACCAATCTGACAGTCTAAAATCACATTTCCCCCTAAATTCACCTGTTTATCAGTTAAACTCTCTGTAGTTTGACACCACACCAGTAAAACTGTGAAGATAAAACACATATAGTAAAACACAAAACTCTTGAAATCAATCTTGAAAACTATTCAGTCATGTGAAGATCACTCTGAAATTAACTTACAGAAGAGTAAAAGCTGCGTCGTCCTCATTCTGTGGTTGTTGTGCTCATATGCAGCAAGACGATTAACTTCTACAAGTCTGAGTGGAAGAGCTACCACATATGTGCAGAAAGAAATCAAGAGGAAACCACCAGACACCCTTGAAAAGAGGAAGCTGAACTTGCACTGACCAGACTGTTTACTGTTATTAAAGCATTTAAGAAGGTGAAAATGCATGAGATAAAGTGTTTGATTTGGCGATCTAACTTCAACTGTCAATAAGTTTTACTTTTTAGCACCTGAACTAAGTCTAATTTTGAAGCGGATTTTTTTGTTTTCCAAGCAAAACTTTATAGGCCAAACTTGTAAGCTAATGTGTCTGGGTTATTTCGGACAGTACCAGCATGTTGGTTTTGCTGACCTAGTTCACGTTAGCAAGTGTGGATTTCTGACATACCTGTACTGTACAAGTTTAAGTATGCCATAGTCTTTTTAGCCGCCATTGCTATTCAATACGGCCTCTGGAACATGGATACAGATAATACTCCGAATAGTAAAGAACATCTGCCAATGTTCTCCTAAAGTTATGAACAAACATTCTTTTAGTAACATTAATAGAATGTTTATTCAAAGTTATGGTCCTTAATAACGTTCTAAAAACGTTAGCATAAAAACACTATTTATACATCGTGGAACATTTTTGTTCTATAACGTTTTAGTTGGAGGTTTGTCTAAGGGTTTATATATATATATATATATATATATATATTATATATATATATATATATATATATATATATATCGTCGCAGCCCGATGAAACTCACGTATGTCCAAAACGAGTTACTTTTTAGGAAGTGAAAAAAACACTGTATTTCAAAAGCAGTTGAATGTAGCGTTGTCATACTTGGTACGGCATCTTTACATGTAACCAATATCTTGCCAGTGTAGTGATATAATCCACATTTGACCAAAATTGAGTTTAAATGGATATACGTGCATATTTTACAGTAACGGTGGTCGATACGCGTTCTTCCGATCATTAATTAGAATGGCCAAGTCGCGTTTCATATTGACAGATGAATACGCTCAGTTTATTAAATAGACTACGTCTTAGTTTATTAAATATATAATAAACTTGAGAACAGTTGTCAAAAACAAACATTTGCTGATACTTTACCTCACAGTGTTATTCGGCTATCCAGTGCTGAGCTTCGATGAAACTTCACAAGACCGGCGAGATGCTTCCACAGGGCGGGAGATACGCGGCGTGATTGACAGCTTTGACACCAGATGGATATACGTGAAAATCAGATGACATGATTTCACAACTTTTCATTGGCCATTTAGATATGTGAAGCATACTGTATACGGAAATGAACCTGGACATTCAATCCGTCGAAAAATCTCAAAATCGGCAAAATGGACATACGTGGTTTTCATCGGACAGCGACGATATATATATACACTTGTTTCAGAAAGTTCGGGGAACATTCAAAAGGAACATTCCCAAAATGTTGTCAAAATTATAAAATGAAATAATCCCTTAACATTTGTATGACCAATATATATCTTTTTTTTTTAAACATTGAACATTTTGAACGTTCAGGGAACATTAAGAAATAAAGTTTTCCACTGACGGGAAAATTAGTAAAACATTGTTATATCATATTTTTTGTCAGCTGGGATGCAAGATTGTGTCCTTCAGAATCCTACACTTCTTGGACCTTCTTGGATTCTTTTAATTGAACAAATCTAGCAAAAATTAAAATTAGGCTGCGTTTTACTCACCCCCGAGGCATCCTAGGTGTATATGACTTTCTTCTTTCAGACGAATCCAGTCGGAGTTATATTAAAAACTGTCTTTGATCTTTCAAGCTCTATGATTGCAGTCTGTGGGTGTTGCATTGCTTCAGTCCAAAAGAAGTGAAATAAAAAGCGCCCTTCCATAAAATAAGTGTCTCCACAGCTCTGGGGGGTGAACAAAGGCCTCCTGTAGCAAATCGATGCATTTTCGTAAGAAAAATATCCATATACAAAATGTAATAATCGCTTTAATCTAGCTTGTGCTCACTGTTGTAAACTAAGCAGTTCCAGGAGCATGACGTATGGAGGCACAACGCATGTGAGTCTCGTGAAAACCAACGTTTGTTTACAGGATCAAAGGAAGCAAGGTTTCCTTTCTTTAGCAAAGGAAAACCAGTCTCCTCTTGGCTTATATCAAAATCCTCCGACATTCTTCTTTACAAATCCTCGTTTTGTACTTCTAATTCGTGACCGTTGTTTTGTTTTGATCTCTCTGCTGCGTTTCCGTGTACGTCTCTTATGAGCGGCGCATGCGCAAAGCTGACCTCATACGTCATTCCCCCGGAACTGCTTCCATTTAAAACATTCAGCACAAGCTAGATTCAAGTGATTATTACATTTTGAATATGGATATTTTTCTTACAAAAACGCATAGATTCACTACAGGAGGCCGTTGTTGCTGAGGCTATTCCCCTGCGGAAGGCCACCGCCAAGGCCATCGCCCAGGAGCTGTTCCTCCTCTGCAGCCGAGTCAGCATCCCAGCTGAGATTCTGACCGACCAGGGGACCCCCTTCATGTCCCGGCTGATGGCAGACCTCTGTCGGCTCCTCAAAGTGAAACAGCTCCGGACCACGGTCTACCACCCTCAGACGTACGGCTTGGTCGAACAGTTTAATCAGACCCTCAAACAAATGCTGAGACGTGTGGCCGCTGAAGACAGACGGGATTTGGACCAAATGCTGCCCTACGTCCTCTTCAGCATCCAAAAGTTCCCGCAACCGTCCACGGGTTTCACCCCTTTTGAGCTCCTGTTCGGGCGGCAGCCCCGGGGCCTCTTGGATGTCGCAAGAGAGGCGTGGGAGCAGCAGTCAGCTGGCCACCGGTCGTCGATCGAGCATGTCCATCTGATGCGGTAGAGGGTCGACAGAGTGATGCCCTTGGTCCGGGGACACCTCAGTCAAGCGCAGCGGGCCCAACAACGCCACTATGATCGGGCGGCGCAGCCACGGGAGTTCCAGCCGGGAGACCACGTCCTGGTCCTGGTCCCCAACGCGGCTTGCAAGTTCTTGGCCACCTGGCAGGGGCCGTATACCGTGACCGAGAAGGTGGGCCCGGTCACCTACAGGGTGAGTCAGCCAGGGCGAAGACGGGAAAGCCAATTGTACCATATCAACCTGTTAAAAAAATGGATTGGAACCAGGACCCAGTTCTCCTCCTTAGCAGCCCCCTCTGACAGACTTGACCAGAAAGGGGCAGCCGGAGAAGCCATCCTGGGGCCCTGCAGAGGAGGAGGCGTTCCGTCGGATCAAGGCAGCCCTCATGTCGGAGCCAGTCCTGCGGGCCCCAGACTTTAACTGCCCCTTTCTGTTGCAGACAGATGCCTCGGACACGGGATTGGGAGCCGTCCTTTCCCAGGTACAGGATGGCGAGGAACATCCCGTAATCTACATCAGCCGGAAGCTGAACCCCGCGGAACAGCGCTATGCCACCGTGGAGAGGGAGGCGTTGGCAAGTGGGCAGTCCTGAAGCTAAGGTATTATCTATTGGGAAGGAAATTTACCTTGATTACTGACCATGCCCCCCTGCAGTGGATGGCCCGGGCGAAAGACACCAATGCCCAGGTAACTCGGTGGTTCCTAGCGCTCCAGGACTTCCACTTCAGCGTACAACACCGAGCCGGGACGGCCAATGCCAACGCCGACGGACTCTCCAGGATTTGGTCAGCTTTCGCAAGTCTGTCAGGGCACACTCCCCACCCACCCCCAATCTCACCGTTGTACAAGAGGACCAGGACAACGCTTAGGGGGGGGGGAGTGTGACGCGTGTCCCGATGCCTCATCAGCGTTGCACTGGAAATGCACTCCTCGCTGTCGTGTGATTCTTCACCCCGTTACAATATATTCAAATCACTCAGGTTATTAAAAAACTTGTATTAACATTTCATTTTTAACAATTTACTAATCAAGGCAAGAAGAAAAAGAAGCTATTCTGAAAAGAGCTTGGGAATTTTGCATTAGCCAACATACAACTCCGCAAACGTCAAACTGAAAGCAAAAAGCGAGCCAAGAATATTTTACTTTCATGATTTAGGAGAATATATTTCTATTAGACTGTATGATTTATATGTGATTATGTTTGTCTAGGTTTTGTTTTAGGTTTTTGAAATGTAACGAAAGAAGTAGGCTGGGGAAGTTGTGGCCTAGTGGTTAGAGAGTTTCACTCCTAACCCTAAGGTTGTTGGTTTGAGTCTCGGGCCAGCAATACCACGACTGAGGTGCCTTGAGCAAGACACCGAACCCTCAACTGCTCCCCGGGTGCCGCAGCATAAATGGCTGCCCACTGCTCCGGGTGTGTGTTCACGGTGTGTGTGTGTTCACTGTTATGGGTGTGCAATTTGGATGGGTTAAAAGCAGAGCACGAATTCTGAGTATGTGTCACCATACTTGGCTGTATGTCACGTCACGTCGTCAAGAACTCCACTTCAGAAAACTACAGAAGGGTGTTAGTTGCTAATCTCATATTTATATAGGTATCATATTTATATATTTATATAGAACTGGAGAATCTGTCAGTTTCTGGAAAACCCAATAAATGTCTTTTACATCAATCTGACAGTCTAAAGTCACATTTTCTCCTAAATTATCAGTTTGACACACAAGCAGCAGCAGACCTGCACAGAAACACATAGATCACTCAGATTAATGTGTTGAATTTAACATTGTAAACAATGTTCTAAAACTATCCAATCAAGACAAAATCATTAAAATCATAAAAACGAAGTAACTTAAACTTACCAAAGAGTAAAAGCTGCACAGTCCTCATTCTGTGGTTGTTTATATGATGTGCATTATAATAATGCAGGCCAAACTGAGCAGAAATGCTTCTGCAGAATAAAAGAGGAAACCAGCAAGAACACTTAGTGATGAAGTGTAACAGATGTAAAGATTATTAGATCCACAAGCTCTGACTCTTTACACAAACTTTAAATTTAAACAAAAAATAAACAAATCAAACAGACCAGAGTTGAAGCTAACTAACCCACAGCTGTGAGAAAACAGACTCAGAGCAGACGACTGCAGCAAGACAATGAAAAACATCGATTAATACATTAAACAAAGAGAAACCAGAAGACTCACTGCCATTTAATTGATACATATATAGGCATTAACTCAATAAAATACAAACCTCATAAAAACACAACACACACAAAAACAACACCAAACAAAATAGCATATAAAACAGCTCATTTTAGAGCAAACAAAATAGCATTTATATGTGCTCATTATATATTACAGTGAGCACATAAAGTTAAATGATAACATTTTACAATAAGGTTCCATTAGTTAATGTTAGTTCATGTATTAACTAACATGTACAAACAATGAACAATACATTTATTACATTATTTATTCATCTTTGTTAATGTTAGTTAATGAAAATACAGTCGTTCATGTTAATTCACAGTGTATTAACTAATTTTGATGAACAACTTTTGATTTTAATGATGCATTAGTAAATGTTGAGATTAACATTAACTAAGAATAAGAAATACTGTATAAGTATTGTTCATGCTTAGTTCATTAACTAATGTTAACTAATGAACCTTATTGTAAAGTGTAACCCATTACATTACCTCTTCACCATTTATGCCTATAAACCGTAAAAAGAATTATAAACGTTAAGCATACATAAGAGTTAGTAGTGATCGTCATAGCATATAACTTTTGATTATGTAATGATTCAGATGAATTATTACAAGACAGATACACATTTCTTTTCTGGAAGCCGAGCTAAATGAGTAAACACAGTTACTGAGTCATGCTGTCAGTCACCTCTCAGATACCAGTGTAGTAGTTCCACCACTGCCTACTAAGCATCATAAAAAAGCCGTATTACATCACAAAAAAAATATAATATAAATTTGTGTTCTGAAGATGAATGAAGGCAACGACATATGGGTGAGTAATTAATGACAGAATTTTCCTTTTTGTGTGAAATATCCCTTTAAGGAAGGATCATGTTAGTCATCTAAACTGAAAAGAGCATATATTGTTTTAAAAGATATTTTCTATGTATATTTCATATTTGAAATGTAATGACACACACAAAAATCAAGCTCATCTGGAGGTTACACAATTGTGAACGATCCAGACTCTTTATTTTAAGACACTACGTGATGGAACTGAATCGCATCACTTTTCCTAAAAGGACTAGTGTGTTTGTTCATTTGGTCTGGAATGAGTAAAAACAGCAACCGTTACCAGAAAGTTACTTTTAATGTTATTTTTATTAGTCTGCAGGATATGACATGACATCATTTCCAGTAGAAAAGGTTTTGGAAACTTGTGTGTGTGTTAGATTTTATAAAATTAAGAATAGCAATTATAAACTGATTTTGAACATGAAGGTAAGATGTATGTTTGGGCCTTATGTTTTCAAAATGAAGCATCACTTACAGTAAACGAATCAGGGTGAACTTGCTTAATTTCAGTGAGTCATTTGGTTAATTTGATATTTTCTGCAGCTCAGCAGCAGCATTTCCTCTATGATTGCTATAAACTACAACCTGAACACACGTTCAAGCTCACTTCACTCCTCTGTAAGTTTATTTCTGTGTGATTCAGTCATGATCTCAATGATCTGTTTTCTGTTTGTTTGGAATCAAACCACAGAAGTTTTTAACTGATCAACGGTTGGTTTCAGGACAGAATGTGACTTTAACCTGTGAGTTTAAATGTAAAGCAGCTATTTGTTTTTTTGATGAAACTAGCTCGTCCAGAGATGATACTGCAAACTTTTGGATCTGAAGAGGCTGATTATTATGATGAAAAATTCCATAACAAATATTAAGAGGGAAGCAGGACCAAATTATTAATCAGTAATGTGAAGTGTTGATGATTTAGGAATTTATTACTGTATAAAAGTAGGTTGGGCTGTAAAGATCAGTGAACACATCAGACAACTGAGAAACTCTGGCAATACTTAAACATAAATGACAATCAAATAAATTACATTAGATTTTTGAATTACTTTAGTTTAAAACGTTTTGTAATTATCTAAACAATACATTAAATAAGTGACTACACTGTAACAGATCACTGGTTGTACATCTGAGAATATTATAGAGAAAATTAGATTTTTGTTTAATGAAACAATTATTTATATATATATATTATATATTAGGGGTATAAATGCGAATATCATATATATATATACATCCAATATAAAAGAAGAAATCTCATAATATGCTCACCAGGGTATGCATTTATTTGATATAAAAATACACACACATCAGTAATGAAACAATTAAAATTATATATATCTATGTAAATGTATTCCATATTTTTTGTTTAATAAATGGTATTTTTTATAAAATGTATATGTTATTAATTTCTATACATTGTATATTTAAACATTATTTTAAACAAAGCTAAATTTTAAATACATGCATGTGTGTATCATTAAATATTACCCACACATACAGTATGTAAACCTCATTTTGATGTGTCAATCGTTGATCCTTCAGAAATCCATCTATATATGCTCTCTTATAGCTCACCAAGATTTAAAAAAATATTATTACAATTTAAAACACCTCATTAATTAGTTCCATTTTTATATATTTTACCTCATGTCATTACTTTCTGTGATGCAAAGCTAACGGTGTTATCTGGGGGGGACAGCAGTGTACTTGATCCTTCAAAAATCATATGGTATGAGAAACACACACTAATCGAAAAACAACCTTCATCGTCTCTGATTTTCGATATTTTTTTTAAAATCAAGCATTGATCATTATGGTATGAGACTTCGGGACTTTTGTCACACTTGAATTTTAAACACACACACACGCACAAAGTGGATTTGAGGAGATTATGCAGGTGTTAAAAAAAGGAAACAAATCCTTCACTCACGCGCATGTGAGCGCCGCGCTAGAACTGATAGCCAATCAGATCACACACACACAGAACAAGGTTATCCAGACTCTTTCATTATCGTTCTCTGTCATTTTAATAAAGCTAATCTCACCCGTGAACTGCCTAAATATAGACAGAACATCACATGCCCCACCAGAGACAGCAATATACTGGACCACTGCTACACTGTTTTAAAGGATGCATACCACTCTGTCCCCCGAGCAGCACTGGGACTCTCTGATCACTGTTTGGTTCACCTTCTACCAGCCTACAGGCAGAAACTCAAATCTGCAAAGCGATGGACTGCTTTGAACTTACTGATTGGAGTGTTTTGAGGCTGCAGCTACTGATCTGAATGAGCTTACTGACACCGTGACATCCTACATCAGTTTCTGTGAGGACATGTCTGTTCCCACCAGGACTTATTTAACTTTTAACAATGACAAACCTTGGTTCAGTGCAAAACTCAAACAGCTTCGCCAGGCCAAAGACTTGAACAAACAGGCCAAATACACACTGAATAGGGAGATAAGAGTGGCAAAGTTAAACTACTCTGAAAAGCTAAAACAACAGCTTTCAAGTAATGACTCTACATCAGTGTGGAATGGGCTGAAAGCCATCACCAGCTACAAGACCCCATCCCCCAGCACTGAGACAAATCAACACCTGGCTGAAGATCTGAAGGAGTTCTACTGCAGGTTTGAAAAACAAAAGCTTGGTCTGACACCCCACACCCACTCTGACCATCTCACAGCACAGCCATCAACACCACCCCCCCCCCCCCCCTTTGTTTCTCAGCCTGTACTCAAGATCTGTGAAGAGGACGTATGCAAAGTCTTCAGGAAGCAGAAGATAAGGCCCAGACAGTGTCTCTCCAGCCTGCCTCAAAGCCTGTGCTGTCCAGCTATCGCCCATCTTAACATTGATCTTCAACAGATCCCTGGAGCTGTGTGAAGTCCCCTCCTGCTTCAAATGCTCCACCATCATCCCTGTACCCAAGAAACCAAAAATCACAGGACTTAATGACTACAGACCCGTTGCTTTAACATCTGTGGTCATGAAGTCATTTCAAGTCATACTTGAAGGACATTACTGGACCCTTGCTGGACCCCCTGCAGTTTGCTTAAAGAGCAAACAGGTCAGTGGAAGCTGCAGTCAATATGGCATTGCACTACATCCTCCAACATCTGGACAAACCAGGGACTTATGTGAGGATCCTGTTTGTGGACTTTCAACACCATCATCCTGGACACCCTTCAGAGTAAACTCACACAGCTCTCTGTACCCACCTCCATCTGTCAGTGGATCACCAGCTTCCTGACAGACAGGCAGCAGCTAGTGAGGCTGGGAAAACTCACATCCAACACCCGCACCATCAGCACCGGGGCTCCTCAGGGCTCCGTTCTCTCTCCACTGCTCTTCTCCCTGTACACAAATGACTGCACCTCTAAAGACCCCTCTGTCAAGCTCCTGACGTTTGCAGACGACACTACAGTCATCGGCCTCATTCAGGACGGAGACAAGTCTGCTTACAGACAAGAGGTTGAGCAGCTGTCTGTCTGGTGCAGTCACAACAACCTGGAGCTGAACACACTCAAAACTCTGGAGATGATCGTGGACTTCACAGATGGCTGCAGTGGAGTCATTCAGGTTCCTGGGCACAACAATCTCTCAGGACCTGAAGTGGGACATTCACATTGACCCAGCAGAAGTTGTACTTCCTTCGTCAGTTGAAAAAGTTCAACCTGCCACAGGCACAAATGACACAGTTTTACTCAACTTTTATTGAGTCGGTTCTGTGCTATTCTATAACTGTCTGGTTTGGGTCAGCCAGCAACTCAGATTTAAGAAGACTGCAATGGACTGTTATCACAGAAAAAATCATCATTGTTCACCACCTGCCCAGTCCCATCATTACTTAGATAAAAAAAATATAAAAAAAAAAAAAAATAACAAAAATAATACATCAGATTAATTTGTGGAATTGACTTATGGACTTCATCATTGGAGGAAGTATTATTATCATTTGCCAGAAGCAACTTTTTGAAGTTAAAACACCCTAATGATGGATTTGTTTCTTAATGCATCTTTTCACTTTAGAAGATATTAATAGATGGAGTGGAGTGGTGTGTATAACTTGTGGATAATTGTGATGTTTTTATCAGCTGTTTGGACTCTCATTCTGATGGCACCCATTCACTGCAGTGGATCCATTGATGAGCAAGTGATGGAATGCTGCGTTTCTCCAAATCTGTTCTGATGAAGAAACAAACTCATCTACATCTCGGATGACCTGAGGGTCAGGACGTTTTCAGACATTTTCTTTATTTTTGGGTGAACTATAAAGATCTATATGAGATAAGATCTTGTTTGTTACATCCAGATGTCTTGCATTCAACATCAAAATATCAAACACAATAACACAATATAAAAAATAATAACACTTCAATGCAATAAAAAAATAACACTGCAACCCAATAAAATCAGAAATGATTTTAGCAACAAATCATTACTTCTTTATCAGAAAGAGACATAAACAAACAATTCAAAACATTACGTTATTATAAAACTTGATGGACATATTAATTGCTGACAGATTTTAGTCATGTGTTATTATGAACAGTCAAAAGCAAATCATTACTTCTTTACATTAACAAGCAGCACAGAATTCTGATCATTTGAAGCGAACAGAAATAAATCAACACAACTTCTCAGTATGAAACGGTTTCATATACAGGACCTCTGATATTTGGCAGCACCTCTAGATATTCAGAATCAGTTTTTCCTCTGTTACTCTCATGAAACCTCATAGTAGAAATCTAAACAAATTATATAAAAAAAAAACATACATTAGATGCTTATTCCCATTTATCAAAACAGCTCTTTTTCAGCTATTTTTGTTTTGTTTTCTGTATTATTGTTGCTCAGACTATTGTGAGCTGGAATATAAAACGTTTGCAAAAGCAGTCATAATAACTGAATTTTTAGTATAAACAGCAATTAGAGATGTCTTACCTGACGACCATTGACATATTCAGAAATTTCCTTAGATAGTTTATGGTTTATCATTAATAAACCTGAAAAAGCACAATAATATTTGATTAAATGCAGCTAAATTCATCAATAAATGTAATACAAACTAAAATGTATTTAAACATTATATTTATGTATAATGAATTAGTCTTTTATATATAATTTATGATATATTATAAATATGTTTTAATATCATTTATATAATAAATGTCAAACATGTTCTACTAACGGTTAAGTTTAGTGGTTGGTTTAAATATTGGCTTTTTTCCTTACCTATTACTGCAGCAAACAGCACAACAGTCAACAGGCTGAACATGATGATGAGAATCTGAAAAGCTCTCTCATATCTTTTCTCTCTTTCACATTGACACTTGGGGGATACTCTTTTTTCTAAAAAAAACATCATTCTATTATCTTTTACAGGTAAAATAACTTTTTGTACAATTAATCAGAAAAAAAGGCCATGCATTCTTGCCATTTAGATATTTATTTTGAATAAATTTGTTGCCAGTAACTGTGCACTCTGGTACAATCGCTGTCATCTTGAGACATTTCTTTTCGAAAAGCATTAGAGAAAATAATTCATTTATTGTTTGGATAATAAACTTTTTAAATAAAGGACATTCATTCTTTAAATTTAGATCGGAAGCAATTTTGCACAAATATAATTTCATAAATAACAATAATAATAGAAAAATAATTATATGATATAGCCTAGGCCTACTGATGCTTCTACTAACAATAATAACGTAGAAATCAGATGTATGATTCATTCATTGGTAACCAAGGGTGCATTTCCCGAACAATGCAGTAGCTCATACAATGTGTTTTTGTAGAAATTAGTCACGACTGTTTCACAAAAAAGTAGAAATGTTGCACATCTGGCCTTGGATCCACATTGGTGAGAACTGACGTTAATGACGTCAAGCTGGTGGTGGAGTGATAACTTCTGCTAAATAATCAGTTCAAAGTCAAAGTATTGCTCAAATAATTGCTGTAAATAACGAACTTCGCTAGTTTCGTTCTCGGTTATTTTGCAGTGCAAGACCGATTTTATTCTAATACAAACTAAAAGAGAGAGGGAGTACTCTTGTTGCTAAGAGACGTAGAATAAATGGAATGAAAGATATAGATATATGTTAGTTTGCTTCATTTGCACAAGTGCTTGATTTATTGAAGTCATACTAACAAGAAATTAGGCCTTTGCTTCTAATCACAGGTCAAGAGCTCTTAAATCATAAATAATATTAACATTAATATTAATATGAATATTAATAATCTAGATCATGGTTATATAAATGTATTGCAGTTTCTCACTTACCAGAGGTGTGCAGTCATTATAACACCACTACACACCTATATAACACCTTTTTATACACAAAAAAATTCCTAAATCACCAAAACATAAACAATTACATTATTTATAAATAAGTGGCTCCAGTCTCCCTCTGAATATTTGCTGATGAATTTTTTGTTGTAATATTCCACCTGTTTAGGGGGTCCAAAAGTTCGCAGTATCATCTCTGGACGACCTGGTAGTTTCATCACAAACCAAATAACGGCTTTTAAATTAAACTCACAGGCTAAAGTCACATTCTGTCCTAAAACCAGCCGTTGCTCAGTTAAAGCTTCTGCGGTTTGCTTCCAAACAAACAGACCTGAACAAACAGAAAACAGATCATTCAGATCATCTGATCATGTCAGAATCACACTGAATCACACAGAAATAAACTTACAGAGGAGTGAAAGCAACGGCGTTTTCATTCTGTGAGCTTGTTGAACTTGTGTTCAGGTTTGGTGGTGACTTTTATGATATTTCATAGAGGAAGTGCTTCTGCTGAGCTCCAGAAAATACCAAATGAATCAGATAAAGTGATGCAAGTTCAGCTTATACTGGCCATGCTGGCTCTTGTTGTTTATTTACTGCTATTGGCTGAAGATTAAGTAATGCCTATTCTGAAAAATAAAAAAATATACTTTTTCTTTAGGAATGGGTGTATCCCCTATGGGTTTGCATCATATCCTGAAGATTCATCGAGTTCTTGTTATAGAAGTTAAAAATAACTTTCCAGTCATGGTTGCTGTCTTTACTTATACCATACCGAATAAAGTGATACATGATAAACACATAAAAAGTCTACATACTCTTTTTAAAATGCCAGATTTTCAAGATGAATTGAGGATAAATCATGGCAGATCTCTTTTTTCTGTGTGTTTATAAGAAACAAATACATCATTAACTTTAAACCGTAACTTCTGGACAAATATAATCCATATTGCTTTCTCCAGTGAAAAAGTCCATCCTCTGCTGTCTTCTCACATCAAAATCCACCACCGTATTTGTTTAGAACTGCTGTTCTCACTTGTAAACAGTGTTTGATCCGTGCAGATTTCTCTCCTGATTCATTTGAGAAGTGTTATTATTGGATTATGGACTCGTATGTTGGCCAGAAGAAACAATTTTACGTTAAAAGCGTCTTAATGATAGTATTGTTTTTTAGAAACACACAGCTTTTCGCTTCAGAAGACATTAACTGATGGACTGGAGTGGATTATTGTGATGTTTTTATCAGCTGTTTGGACTCTCATTCTGACGGCACCCATTCACTACAGAGGATCCATTGGTGAACAAGTGATGGAATGCTGCGTTTCTCCAAATCTGTTTGAGTCTACGTTTATACTAGTTCATTTTTGTTTAAAAAACACATAACTTTTGCTACAGTTACGCCTTGTCGTACACTACTCCGGCGTTTTCGACCTTTTATTTGCGTTTCAGTTTAAATGGACCAAAACGGAGACTTTTGAAAACGATGGCATGGCTGCCAACATTTGCTCTGCGTATCCTTGCCGTTTTTGTAAAAACCACCGGGATTTATATTCTCGGAGAAACGGGATAACCTTTCACAGGTGAGAATGTATTGGTTTGTGTTTTTAAATGTATTACCTCAATATTACAAGTTTTGAAACATTAGTAACTTATGTTACTGTTATGGTGAATGATGTCAAGTTGCCCCTTCCAATATGGCGGATGGCTTACGTATAGCAGTGCACAACACAAGTGTAGACGAGCACCGTTTTCATTTTAAAATGCACACTATAAAAAAAACAAAAATACATGAATCAAAATACACAACCAATCACATATCATCTTATCACACATTGATTAATTTATCATTTATTAAATTAACTTCTAAAAGCCTTAACTGCTAATCCTTTAAAATAAAATGCATTAAATTCTGCATTAATAATAATAATAATAATATAGATCCCAAATATTAAAATTTGTTGCAGCTTTTCACTTACCTGTTGTGTGACATCACTGATCTCTAGAATATAGCCTGTTTTTATGCAGTAATAAATTCCTAAATCATCAACAGTGACAATTATTGATTTCTAATTGGATCCTGTGTCCCTCTAAACATATTTGTTCATCATGATAAGTCTCTTTGTTTCTAGTATTAGTTTTTAGTATTTAGGGTTTTTATTTATGTTTTATTTATTTATTTATTTTTTGCGTATCGATTACCATAACCACAGTTTTACTATGGTTAACGTAGCAAACCCATGGTTTAACTATAGTAAGCATGTTTTTTATTTATTTATTTATTTAATTATTTATTTATTTATTTATTTTTCTTTGCCGTAAAACCAATGTCAATTTTTGTAAGGGAAGAGATATTGCATCATCACGGGGGATATTCAATTAGCTTTTTTCTCTGCTTGAATTACCTATTTTAGAATTACCTATTTTTAAATGATGAATATTAACGTGTTACAAGTGCACGTGTCTTGTAAGTTTGTTTTTAAATGTTTAATACATTTGCAGACCGCTCCTGTCTAACCAAGAAGGACTCTTAATTTGTCGCCCTGTTCCGCCTTGCTGTCTGTGAGCGACTTCCGCTGCGAGCGTCAAATATGGCCACGTCCAGACTAGAGATCAATTTTATCAGATTATTATCGCGCTGTGAGTCTCTGGCTTCAGAAAGCAGAAATGAGACAGAATGGAGACTGGAGAAGGTAATGTATAACGACACTGCATTTGCGTTTACTTCTGCGCTTTTGAAGTAAATTTATGTTTTGCACAAGAGAATATTCTGCATGATACAACAAATATTGCCAGCGTCATATATATATATATATATATATATACACAACATGCATTCAGTTTTATTTGCTTTCTGTTTTTGCTGTGGAGTCCAATCTTCTCTATTATTTTTAGCAGAAAATCATATTTAATAGATTTACATTTGTCTTTTCAAGTACGTTGGTGCTCTTGAGGAGATGCTTGCTGCCCTTAAAAAGACTCCCAGGTATTTTTTATAAAATTACAGGCATTAATGAATCATATATCTTAAAAAAAGTGTAAAAATAATAAACCATTTCAACATCTATTGTGTGAAAATGAAATATATTACCCTCAAAGTGATGCTGAGATAAAATTTTCTCCTACAGCTGTGATATAAACAGATAGTGATGTAGATGTCGAGTCATGATTTACTTCTGATTCGTTCCCTCAGCAAACCAGCAGCGGAAATACTGACGGACTATAACCGCAAGGTGGACTTCCTCAAGGGTCTCTTAGAGGCAGACAAACTGGTCAGTCGTTACAGTCAGCACATGCTCAGTGACAGTACCACGAGGCATGGTTCTATGATTGTGAGTGGAAACGCTTTGTTTGTTTCTAGCCGTCTCCAGCAGAGAAGTCTTTAGCCAATCAGTTTCTGGCTCCTGGACGGACGCCGACGATATCCAGCGAGAGAACGCCGGCCAGTAAGACGGTGCACATTCAGAGCAAAGCGCGATGTGTTGGAGAAATGAGGAAGGAGCTGATGAGCACCGTATGACTCTCTTTCTCTTTCAACTGCGCTTTTTATATATATTCATGTTTTTATGGTATGTTAAACCTTCATAAACCCAAAAGCGATTGAAGCAAGAAACTTAACAGACTAGACTTTTAGAAACATCACTAAGTGTTGTTATATGTATGATTAAAACAAAAACAAAACAAAAAATCACCAAAAGGTGCAAGAAAAATAGTCCAAATTCAAGACGTGTTGTACAAATCTTGACCAGTGTTATTTGTGTATTATTGGTATACTATTATAGTTTTAATTAATATTTGAAATATCAATTTTCATTTAATTCATTTTTAGTAGTTAACTTTTTTTTTATAATAGTTATCTTAAGTCTTTAAACTAAATGAACATGAAGAAGTATTGCTCTGGCAACTAACTTAAAGTAGATTAAACAGAATTATAATTAAAATTATATATATATAATAAAAAATTATTAAATTAAATTATATTAAATATTATTTTTATTCCAGTTGACATTCGTTTTTCAAATAAGGATTTTTATAGTAATATTATATATATATATATAATATATATATATATATATATATACATATATATATATATATATATATATATATATATATAATTAATATAATTCTGTTTAATCTACTAAGTTAGTTGCCAGAGCAATACTTTCATTTCATTTAGTTTAATTTGCTTCTAAAAAAAGTTAACTACTAAAAATGAATTAAATGAAAATTGATATTTCAAATATTAATTTATATAGTATATACAGTAATACTCAAATAACACTGTTATGGAAAAAATGTATATAATTATATTTTTTTTTTTTTTTTGTTTTTTTTTTTTATATATATATATAATTTTTTAAAAAAATTTGTCTTAACAGGGTGTAAAAAACTAATTAAGAAAATGATTTAGCATTTTTTTAACAGTGTGAAAATGTAAATTTTTACTGACTCTTTATTCTGTTCTTAACAGGGTGTGTCAAATTCCGGTAAGTTTTATATTTTTATATTTAAATGCTTTATTTTAAGAAATTAAATTCCATATCTGAATCATGCCTTCTTTTTTGTTCTTCATGGTTAGGTTCATTGGAGACAGATCTCAGACACAGAAAGTAGGTGGCGCTCTCTCATTGATTGTCTGTGTGAAGGTGTCACTGGCATCTACAGTATTCAGTTTTTTCTGCTGTATTTTCAGGAGTGTTCCTGTAGATGAGCAGCAGTCTGCAGCAGAGCTGGATGCTATTCTACAGCATCATAACAACCTGCAGGAGAAACTGGCCGATGACATGCTGAATCTCGCTCGCAACCTCAAGAACAACACTCTGGCGGCCCAGAACATCATCAAGCAGGATAACCAGGTCTGATGCTTTTCTCTCTACACAGCTGTAACATCTGGTGGTTATATATACGACATAAAGTGCATATTTATGACAGTAATACCCATCCTCTGAGAGCAGAGAATATAACATTTTAGAAAAAAGTGTACATCTTTTAATCAACATATTTTTATCATTCTCATTCTTAATTGACAGTCAGTTCTTGTTACTGTAATATAAGATCCAACACCACATTATATAAAAAAAAAAAATGTATTTGTGCTTACAATAATAATAATTATTATTATTGGGTTGTTGTAGATAAATATTATATTATATAAATTAATAATATACAAAAAATAAAAAAAAAAAATTAAAAAAAATTTTAAAATAAAATAAAAAAACAATTTTAATAATAATAATAATAATTTATTATTATTGATAATTATATTATTATATTAATAAAATAATGTTATTATTGATGTTATTTTGCATATTTATACTATATATTACTGTAATAAAGGATTTTTTTAGCAACCAATCTAGCAAAGTGTTTACCATTTATCTGCTTATTTTCAGCTCAAAAGAATAAAACAAATGTTGGTTGTAATAATTTTAAATTATTATTATTTTTTTGCGAAGCTAAAGCACAAAACAAATATTGTGACTTTATATTCTTTATGTATTCTATAAATATATTTGTATTCCTTGTTTGCACCAGCTTCATGCTTTTATTATTTTTAAATCAGCATATTAAAATGTATAATAATATTAATAATAATTATTATTATTATAAAATAGTGTTATTAATGTTTAATATTATATATTTTATTAATAATTATTAAAAGTCTTGTAATATTATATTGTATTATTATTATCATTATTAAATATAATTATTATTTCATTTTTTAGTGAAAATCACCACATTAATGTGCATTTACAAATGTAAAGTAGCAGCTTGAAAAGACTGGTTTATTAAAATGAATTAGTGATTTATTTGTTTTGTGACCACTAGAGGGAAGCAGTATATTATTGCGCTTTCAAACATAAGTGTGCTGTTACTACAGAAACATGGCATTGCAAAACTGTTTAGAAACTTATATGAGCTTTTTAAATGACTTTATCAAAACCATTAAACTTTTAACATAAGATTTCTGTAGCATCTCATAGCAGTTAACAGGCTGTAAACGTCTCTCTTCCTCCTCTTCAGACTCTCACTCAGTCTATGCGTCAGGCCGACATGAACTTCGAGAAGCTGAAGACTGAGTCAGAGCGTCTGGAACAACATGCCAAGAAATCCGTCAACTGGTTCCTGTGGCTGATGCTCATCGTCGTCTCCTTCACGTTTATCAGCATGATCCTCTTCATAAGACTGTTCCCGCGACTCAGATGATGTTAATCATCATTAGATCAGCTAGATTTAATTTATATATAACAACAGTTTACGTAGACACTAACCAGTAATAATAAAGATGATTGACAGGCTCGATTATTCAGTCAGTCAATCCTGCGAACATTTCCATTACCTGCATGCCATTGTTGATGTCATAATGAATTCGCGCCGAGTCCCTGTGAATGACGTCTTAAACGAATCCCCTTTTAGCATATTTGTTCGAATGTTCGTTCAAATGAACGGTAAGTAGCCTATGTGAACCATAAACTGTTCGTCAGTCATTTAAATACGTAACCTGACGCCAAACGTTCTTAATACTAATTCTGAGACCGGCATTTTCGTCTTTTTAAAGATGCGTTCAAGTTTTCCCCGAATTGTCTTCAGTTCCAACAGGTTTATAAAACATTGCTTAATATAGCTACTATATTTTGACACTATATACGAGAGTTTTGAGATGCTTAAAATGACTGACAGTTTCTGTTAGTCGCTTTCTCACGTACGGTCGCTATAAAAACGGACCGAGCTGTTTTAAGATCCGGTTGACTTGTCTAGACTCGCCTTGTCGATCAGGAAATGTCCTGGCAAACAGCAGGAAGTATTTTTGGCCGTCGGAAGAACAGATGGAGACTATCTTCTCCACCCAGAGAGTAAATGGCCCATATTTAGCTGCTAACGATCTATTTGTGCTTGCACTTGGACGGAGAATTAAGTATTGCTCAAATATGGTTAACGTGTTTGTTAGTGCACAGCTCTATTGATGGATCTAATGTGCATCTTTTTACTTTTTCCTTTTTTCTTCTTTTTTTTCAATCAGATGTGTTCGAAAGTTATCTGTGATCAAAATACAGGAGTGTGCATTGTTTTAATAAAATAATTTGCAATCTGCCTACTTGGTGTTTATTTTGTTTTAATCCTTTTCACACGTAAGTTGTGTAAGGGCGAATAATGGTAGGCCTATGGTTTATTTCTAACAATTCTGACTTTTTTGAAACAATTTCAAAATAATAATGGTAGGCCTAACTCAGTTGCCTAATTGAGTTTATTTCTAACAATTCTGACTAATTTTAAAAAATATCAAATAAGCTATTTGGAAAATCATTCCTTTTTGGAATGCAGTTCTCAAGATTTAAATTGAGAGAGTCAGATTTTTGAGCGTTTATCTAATTTCAAGATTTAAATTCAGAATTCTAGATTTTTTGAGTGTTTATTGAGAGAGTCAGATTTTTGAGCGTTTATTTTGCAATTCCGACTTTCTTCATCGCAGTACGATTTTTCAATTCACACGTAGGCTACTTTTCCCCTCGTACCTCTGAGTTTCTCAAAATGATGTTTTGTAGTAATCTATATTAAATAGAATTCTTTCTTTTTAGGCCTAAACAATAGGCCTAGTTTATATTTTCATATGTCACCTTTTAGCCTAGCTATATTTTTCTATAAAAATTTGTAACATGCCCCACTATAATAAAAGCACTATTTTTTTCCATAACTCTTTCTAGTCAATAGCCTACTCCGAGTTTTGTGATTAAATGTGTCATTAAAAACTTAACATGAGAAGTTGCCTATTCACGTGGTGGTAGGAATGACTCAGCTGCGTTTTCTCAGGAAGTGGAAAAATGGAATAGAATTTCTCAGGAAAAATGCTGATGTACATGGAAATTTATGTTCTTTGGAATCTTGTTCTTTACGACCCCTGTCGCTATTAGCTCAGCGGTCCCCTAATGCATCATAAATCATTGTTACTCTAACACGAGACTCCTGTGAACCCAAAGGCCTCATTTTTCCAAACCAGGTTGATCCACCTTTGAAGTAAAGCGAGCAGATAAAGCAGCCGAGAGTTTTAATTTCGCGGTTCCTGACAGGGAAAGCTGTGATCCGGCTGGAAGGTGGCAGGTTAGCGTGGGGTGAAGGGATTGAAGCGACAGCCCCACCCGGCCGCGGGCCTCGGGGGAACCCAGCAGGTGCTGCAAAGTTCCTGGAAACCGCTCAAGTTCACCGAGATTAAGATAAAGCCGCCTTCTCGGTAGATCTTTAACCGTAAACTGGAAAAGCTTTTACTTGATTAAAAAAAAAAATGAGTGTCATTTTTGGTCACGATTGAGAAAGCATGCTCGGGGCTGCCAAAACTGATGCTTGTATTCAGCATGTTGTATCTTCTCAAGGATTCTAACGTCATTGTTTTGTTCCACATGAAGGAATGAAGGTCAGATGTGTCCAACGAATGGAAACAGACAAGTTTGTACACATATTTCACAGCTCTGATATTTGGCTCGCTTGTGAGTCATGTACTGAGTCGAGACCATTTTATGTCGGGTTTATGTAAAGTTTTGAAGTCTGTGAATAAGTAAAGACAGTATTGTGGTGTGCTGGGGGCGGAGGGCTTGTTTTAAACAAAGTTGTTGCAACATGCCCCAGCAGGAAGAGCAGTGTGGGAAACGCTCTCCTGCTTTGATCCTCGGCTGCTCCTCGCAGAAGGAGCCGGTATAATTACGCCGTAGGTCCTCCAGGATGGGTGGTATGGGGGATCTGCCCTCCTGTAAACACTAATGGTGAGCAACACGCAGGAAGTTGTTCAGGAAGCTGTTTGGTTACCTGGTTTCTCAGTCTTTCCTCCTTGGTGTTGTGGTAAATAACCTCTTCTTGTTTTGAGACTGTGGTGGCCATGTGTACTCATCTCATCCATGTATATCTGATTATGGTAATGTTTAGGTAAAATTTTAGATGATAGATAGGAAAACACCATATATAGAAAACTGAAATAAGTTGATAAAACCCGCTGGCATGTGCTGCCAACATGTTTATATTTATAGACAGCTCCCCATGAATAAAAAAAAAATGCAGCTTTTTTCTATATTGGCAACAGCTGTTTGCTAATCTTTTAAAATCATCACAACTTCTAAATGTGTTCAAACATCTTTGTTATTCCCAGGTAGACTGTAAACTGATCAGAGGTTGTCTTAAAGGAATAATACCCGAAAATGAAAATGTACTCACCCTCAGGGCATCCGAGATGTAGAGGAGATTGTTTCTTCATCAGATTTGGAGAAATGTAAAGCATTACATCACTTGCTCACCAATGGATCCTCTGCAGTGAATGGGTGCCATCAGAATGAGAGTCCAAACAGCTGATAAAAACATCACAATAATCCACAAGACTCCAGTCCATCAACCCTGAAGCCAAAAGCTGCAAACAAATCCATCATTAAAATGGTTTAACTTTAATCCGTCTCTTCTGGTCAAAATATGAGTCTATTATCCTTTTGTCTTCTCACATCAAAATTCACCCACATATTTGTTTAGAGCTGTTTTGGACTGCAACAGTGCTTGCATATTTCTCACCTGATTCAGATGAGGTGACTTTTGGAGAAAACAATATTACAGATAGAGGACTCATTTGAAATGATAAACATCTTAATGGTGGATTTGTTTCTTACAGACATGCAGCTTTTGGCTTCAGAAGACATTAATTGATGGACTGGAGTGGTGTGGATTATTATGATGTTTTAATCAGCTGTTTGGACTTTCATTCTGACGGCACCCATTCACTGCAGAGGATCCACTGGCTAAATTTCTCCACATTTGTTCTGATGTAGAAACAAACTCATCTACATCTTGGACGGTGGTGTGTAAATTCTCAGCAAATTTTTATTTTTGGGTTAACAATTTCTTTAAGATCCTTCAACTAACCAAAGAATATAAAAACAGCTCACTTGATACCAAATAACTAATATCGCTCTTTTATGTGCATGAATGAAGGCACTCATAATTTGATGTGGCAAGTATTCAAATACACTTTATAAGGAGTGTCTAAACAAACATTGGTGTAGCAATAGACATCAGATCCATTCATTCTTCTAATACAGTGTCAATATCCCACTGGCAAAAATCTCTCATTATTCACAAAGGGGTGTTAGGAATGAAATGGCAAATCAATATTTGCTCCGTCAATGTTTATTAATAGTCACTTGACATTTGCTTGTGTGTTTCTTTTAGTTATGGCTTAAAAGTCCTTGCGCAGGTGTGGCCTGTATCAATAGCAGTTTTCCTTTTCTGCTGTACTTATAAAGTATTTATATTTTGCACAGGAAATGACATGTGTGTTCAGTGTCTGACAGGTGTGTATGTGGCTGAGTTGATAAAGGGGGTTGTTTTGGATTACTTTGAGTATATGAGTATTTAAAGCAAGCGAGATGTTCCGTTCCTGTGTGCTTTCGCCGATTAAATCGTCCAATTACATTACAGTTGTGTTTTCAGTAGGTGCCTTCATGCAACACTCATTTCAGTAGTGATCAATGGCAAATCATTGATTTTAATGCAAGCTTGTTAGTACATTATAATCATCATATGTACGACCAAGTCACATTTCAGTGAAATCACCGTCACAAACTTTGCATCAAGTTCAAGCTTCTCCTCTCTTTGCTTGAACTATATTTGAACAAATAATATAATATAATAGAATATATATATGCTTTTTAAACCATAAAAATTAAAACGTTTCCATGTTTTATGTCAACTATACATTAAATACATATATGTACATTCATTATTAAATCCATATAATTAAAAATGCGAAATAATTGTACATAAATTCTAAGCTTTAATGTTAATCTTTACACAATGCAAGCCCATAATATAATATAATATAATATAATATAATATAATATAATATAATATAATATAATATAATATAATATAATATAATATGTGCTTTTTAAACCATAAAAATTTAAAATGTTGTCCATGTTTAATGTCAACTATACATTAAATACATATATTTACATTCATTATTAAATCCATGTGATTAAAAATGCAAAATAATTGTAAATAAATTCTTAGCTTTAACGTTAATCTTTACACAATGCAAGCCAATAATATAATATAATATAATATAATATAATATAATATGAATGAATGAATGAATGAATAAATAAATAAATAAAATAAACCTAAACATAATATGTGTCCATGTCATTTGTCAACAGTAAATACATAATTAAATTCATATGATTAAAAATACAAAATTACTAGATTAAAATACATAAAATATTGCATGGATTCAGATTCTAAGCCTCAAAATTAACAGTTTTAAAGTTTTAAATAAAATGGAAAGGTGGTAATATAATATAACATAATATATAATATAATATAATGTAATATAATATACTTAAAAAAATAGTTAGAAAATTGTCCATATCATTTATTAACTAAGATATATTTATTTCGATTTATAATGAAATGTAATTAAAAATGCTAAGTAATTACAAATATTTAAAGTATATAATTTGTCAAATGTAAAGTATTGCATGGATTCAAATTCTCAGTTTTAATATTAACCTTAAATATAATGGATATATAATATAATATAATATAATATAAAATATAATATAATATAATATAATATAATATAATATATGTTTGAACAAAAAAATCTTTAAAAGGTTGTCCGTGCTATTGATCAACTAACAATAAATACATACATTTTAATTTATAATTAAATTCATATAATTAGAAATACTAAATATTTACAATTAATTACAGTTTATAATTTTTAATGTAAACTATTGCATTGAATCATATTACAAGCACTAAAATACTGGAGCAATTTTAACATTAACACTTAAATACAACGGAAAGTCGTCAATATATTTAATTTATGACTCTTGGTTTCTCTTTATGTGGGCGTTACAGTCTCCACGCCTGACTCCATTCCAGCGAGCCCCGCTCCGCTCCGTGTTTTCGGCTCCGCCGCAGCTGACTGGCAGTACTTGTTTACTGGTGGAGGTACACAGAGAGAGAAACCATACCGCCGACAGCACGAGAGAAGTTTTTTCCCACTTTCAGCCCATTCCCACGCCAATGAGTTCATCGAAACCGCACACCGGGGTCTTGTGGACGGTACTGAGTGGTTTTAAGGGCAAGCCGGAAACGCGTTGGACGCTGGTCTGTTGATTAACGTTGAAGATTAAAACGCAACGCGGCCGTGACGCGCGCGCGCACGCTCGCTTACACACTTCGGTAGCATTGTGCTTCTGGAAGCAAAGGCTTTAAGGGAATATCCAGATTTTTAAGGGGCTCTGAACGCTTTGGATTTACACACACGTGTGTGGATGTTTAATATTAGGGGACGGTGATTTTTTTAGACAGTAAAATAGCAAAAAATATTTTTGTGTGTGTGTGCATGTGTATATGGAGATGAGGAGATGCCCATTTTTTTCTGATAGGAATATTTGGCAGTGCATGAAGCGACCTGTGGAATAACGCTTTTTATTTTTTGCTTTTTCCCTTCAGAGACGTCCAAATCAGGCATATTATTGGATTTTTTTGACTATTGGGAAGCTTTTCTGTGAACATCTGAGATATTTTTGTTTTTAAAGCAACCTGGGGTGCCATATTAGTACTACTGTTTTTCTTTTTAACATTGCATGCATTTTCAAGCTTTAACATGGGTGTGAAAAAGTTGCAATGTACTGTACCCTTAAGGGTCCCTCAGCCCTAGAAGTGTGGGATTGACTCCATGGAAGAAATGCATGGACGTTTTTCATGCTTGGTCTATTGAACGCAAAGATGAATCCGAAAAGTCGTTCAAAATGATTTTTATTCATTTATTTTTCACTAGGGTGCAGGATCATTTTATTTAACGCTGATTTTTCTCATGCTGCGTAGGCAACAACTACTTAAATTTAACATTATCTTTAACTGAAGCACGCTGGACCCCTGGGTCCCCTTCTTGGGGGGTCTCTTTTAAGCTGTCCCTGACTTTTTTCGGCCTGGATATAAGCTAATCAAGGTTTTATTGTCTTTTATCGCTCGGCAGCGGTTTTTTGGACACACCGGAGGTGGATTTTATTTTCCAAGAAAACTAAAACGTGTCGCGGAGCATAATGCGGCTGGACACATCTGTGGTTGTTTTGGTCACTTTCGCCTGCATCGTGTGCCTCTGCGGATCGCTACATGGAGAAAGTAAGTCACGACATGCTCTAACTCGCTTTAATGCACAAAATATGCATGTGTGATTGTGCTATGTGTGCGTACTGTAGTTTACAACTGAGGGGACTTGTGGAATTCACTCCATGTAGACTTCGGGCAGCTCCTACATGTGTTGGCGAGGGATGTCGCACGGATTTTGATTGTTTTAAAATGACTTATGTGTTGAAATTTGATCATTCGAAACCATTTTATGTATTCTATATTTCTTAAATGTGCCATTTAGCTAATTTGTGGAATAAAATCTTAATATTGTAGTTAAACGTATGTTTTTATGAATCGTTTCCTCCCCGCTTCCTCTCAAAATGGGCCGTTCCTTAGGCCTGGCGTTCTGCGCGTCAGCCCGAAGGCCAGATTAGCGCTCGCGACCGGACTCGGCGGGATTCGCGAGCGCGCGCACGCCCGGATTCCAGTCGCGGAGGCGCACACGCACGTTCTACACGTTCGATTTGGAAGCGTGTAAACAAGTCGAATCACCAAACAATAATCCTCTCTCTATCGATGTATCCAGGTCGATATATATATATATATATACCTGCAAAAGTAATCAAGTAATTATTAAGTGTTACAAAGTATAAAAAGTAATCATATATATATATATATATACCTGCAAAAGTAATCAAGTAATTATTAAGTGTTACAAAGTTTTATTCATTCATATGTTAACTGGAGAAGCTTCTACACACATTTAGATCCTTTATTACTGTGAAATTTATAGCTACTGTATCTAAACCCTTTCAGCTTTTCCATTTCTGAACATCATTTTAAATTTAGGATAGGCACTTTTATGGGCACACCACACTTAGAATAGTGGGCTGTTAATGTTTTTTTTTTTTTTTTTAGAGCTGCCGTCTGAAGAAAGTGCTGGACTTTTGCCTGCAATAGTAACACAGTGTTATAAATAATGGTCTGGAGATAATTAGATCTTCCTTATTATAGGTAACCGTTGCATCTCAGTGAGCCATTTGAACTGTAGATTGGAAAATATCAGGTTTTTGCAGGTGATGTGATTTGTTTTCTGTCAGAAACCTGATTAATGTCCATGCAATTTTGCTCTATTTGAAACAATTTTTCCAAGATTGGTTCCAAATCTGAGCTTCCAAATCTTTTGTTGCCGTTACTCTTTTGGTAGGGCTGCAACTAACGATTATTTTGATAATCGATTAATCGGTAACGATTAATCGATGAATCGGTTTATGTACTTATATTTTAGTTTTGCCCATTTTTTTTCCCAAGTAAAATTATTAACAAAGGGTCTTTATCATTCAACATAGACTTTTTAGAGATTTTAGCATTGTCATATCCTCATCAAAAACATACCTGGAGTTGTGTTTTATTATGTGTTAGTTATCCTTTGTCGAACTCTTCTGCAATCAAAACACTGACCCATACATACTCTAGCAAATTTCACAAGGAGATTTCAAATAATGTTTTCCACCGTGGCAGTCCTTAGGGCTCCTAAAGTAGTTTAACATCCCGAGCAAAGCTTATTAAGGAATCTTTCAGAACATATTATCACGAAGAATAAGAATAAAAACAGAATTAAAATTGCAGTAAATTGCATTTTATTATATTTTTTTCCTGTAAACACACAGCTTATACCTGGGAAACAGCTTTATAGCTTATGCTGTGAAATTGGTAAACAATCCTTCCAATAAAGTGCCAATGGCTGAAACCTGAATGGAACTTTTTAAAGAAAATTTGAAGTAAAATCCATCAGAAGGTTGTCCAGAAAAAAAAATGGACACACACAAAAAAACCTGCTGTGTGAAAAAGAGCAGTGAATGCTTAGAAAAAAAGTTCATTTCAAATACATTTAAACATTAAGCTCTCTCAGTCAGTCATAATTAGGCTGCAAGACTGAATTATGAACTGGTAAACGACAAAGCTTAAAATGTTAATTGTTAAAAAGCATGTTATCAGCTTTTACGACTAACATTTGCAAACAACATTGTACTGCAGAAACTGCATTGCAGTGCAAAAAGGTCAACATGTCCAAATATTCAGGGCTTAACAGTTAGGCTTGCTCTCTTTTTGCTCCCACACTTTGGATGACTTCGTCCGATTAGTTTTATCTTCCGCGTTTTTCTTTTTCTTACTCGAGCTTACTTCACTGCCGCCTGCCTCACCCATCACGCTGAATGCTGCAGAGAGACGCTGTGCGGGAAGCACGTGACATAAAACGAGGCCAGCTATTGGCTAGTTACTTCTCCTGCTGTACTGGCTGAGTAAAACCTCCGGTGGCTCATTACTGCCACACTGTGCTCACCGCAGATTTAAAATATGCACGAAAAGAAGCCGCTTACGGCAAATAAAAATTATTTAGCAACGAATCGATTACTAAATTTTGACAACTATTTTATAATCGATTTTAATCGATTAAATCGATTTTGTTATAGATTTAACATTTTCCAAGATTGGTTCCAAATCTGAGCTTCCAAATCTTTTGTTGCCGTTACTCTTTTGGAAGACATCTATGGTTGTACTCAAAAATATTAGAATATTAAAATGCGCGGGAATAGATTTAACATTAGTGTTGGCCTCACTGACTCCGTGGACCTGTTTGGGATCTTCTGACACTCTGTAGTTTGCCTTGGTATGTCTCCCAGAATTCCAAGGGTGTGGAATGTCTTTGAAGTGGCCCACCCTGTAGGTGCTCTTGCCGTTGAGGGTTTCGGGACTCATTTCGGTGTCTGCTGCCTGCTGACCTCTTGTCTTCCAGGTCATGTGTCTGAACATTTGCCATGTAGCATGTGAGCTCTATGTTCATCTCTGCGAATCTCCAGGGTGGGCTTTTCCCAGGAAACAGGAGCATTTTTGCAGGCTTCTGTTTGTTGGTGTGTGGCCATTTTCTCGGAAGTTCTTGCTACAAAACTGATTTGTCATGCATTCACATACAATATATATATATTTTTAAATACATGCATAAACTGTGTCCATTTAAAAAAAAAAAAAAGTTCATAAAATGTGTGTATTTATTAAAAATGTTTATTTTACAGTGACTCTGAATCTGACATTTTTTTTAATTGGTTTGTCAGTGGAAATGTAATTTCAGAAAAAAATTATAAAATAAAAAATTATAAAACACAACAATATCACACACAATAATAAAAAATATAAATATTAAAATACCTAAAAACGTTCTTACTTCAAAACTTTTTTTTAAATTCACACATAGGAGCTTTGAAACTTAAAATACATGCGTAAAATGCATGCATTATTTTTTATTTTAAATTAGTTATTATTACAATGTTTTAAAAATACTTCCAAAGTAATAGAAATTGCATAAATCATTTTATATAAAATAATGCACAGATGTTGCTTTTTTCATTCAAAAAAGTGGTGCTTGTTTTAATGAATGTTGTTTAATAAAAGATAAACAGCAATAGCATTGCTTTGCAAAACATTTTTGCAAAAGAAATGCAAAGTAACAGCTGCTGTTTCTTTTGGAAAAATGTTTGCCATGTTTTTGGAAAGTTTTGCAGTGCATAATTCGAATAAACATTATTTTGCTCTGGTGTAGAAGCGAATATGTTTGGCATGTTTTGGAAAGATTCGCATGTTTATTTTTCGTAAAAAAACAACAACCTTAATTGCAAATAAAAAAAATTGTGAAAAACAACGCTTAATGCTCTTTCACATCAAGGACGATAATTTTAACAATATAATTTTCTTTTTGTGAACTAAGTTTTAGAAGTTGCTGTTTATTAAAAAAAAAAAAAAAAAACTTGCAAAGCAACACTTAATCGCTTTTTTTTTCTTTTAAAAATTGTGAATTTTTGAAAAGCAACACAAGTTCACACAAAGGACTGTAAATATAATAATAAGTATACAGGTTTACATTTTTTTTTCTTATTTTAAACAAACAGCAGAGTGCACATCAAAACTGTAACAATAAGAGAAACAATGTCATTGGAATCACTTTCAGAATGATGTTTTCCAGCTGAGTAACGATAAACATTGACAGCCAATGACAATCCATCCTGCTTTAAAGAGCTCGAGAATTTAAAGCGACAGACGTCAAAAATGCAGTGCATGCAACAACCTTTTTGATACTCATATAACTTCAAAATGAGTTTTAAATAGCTGAGAAATCAAGGAAAATGAAGGTTTTATGATGTACTGTAGATTAGACTGTTTTAAAGCACTCTTTCTGTTTGTGATCTTGTAACGAACACACAAGTTTAACTCTACATCCTCTCTTTACTCTGTCAAGAATAAGATGTTCCAGTGCGTGAACCGAGCAACCTGCCCTTATTCCACCTCTCAGGGGCCGTAATTGACGTATTCTGCTGCCCTGTTGACTTGTACAGTCTTAACATAGTCAGGCCTCTGCTCAATATTCATTAACTAAAGATTCATGGTGGCTTGTTTCTTTTATTGACACCGTTCTCCATGTCAGGTTGTAGGCCACAAATGAGGTTGATGCCTCTTAAAAAAATCTGATGTGATGATCCGGTTGCTGTTTGTATCCATCTGGCTTTATCTGTCAGTGATCTCATGCCATAATGTCTCTGTCAAACCATGCTAGTAATGCGGGGGTCAGGACTGAGTCTGGCCCTTCTCAGCACGTACGAGAGGGTGGAAAGACAGCTTGTCTCCAGCATTTGTGGGCTTTAGAGAATTTTGGCAGCTCTGTTATGCTACCTGATGGCTTACATGTATTTTGAGAACTGTCATATGGCAGAAACTGGGTTCTTTTGACCTTAATTATTAATAAGATCCCAAGGGAGAAATCAAAATTGAAGTTCTGTGTCTTCATTTTGAGGCTTATTGCTTTTATAAAACTGTGGCAACATTCAATTGTTGCATTTATTAAAGGGATAGTTCACCTTAGGTTGCTGCTCCCTATTGACTTGGATAGGGTTTTTTTTTTTTTTTTTTTTTTTTCAATAGAGACCAATGGGGGGGTCGGACCAGGCAGTCAAACCAGGCAATCAAACCAAGCACATTTTCATTTTGCGTTAGGGAAACGAAAGTCAATATTAATTTCATGTTGCCTCTCAAACAGTCATAAATAAGGAACTGAAACATAAATGGGTTAAATAAGTTGAGCCGCACGAACCTTGGTTTTTCATCAGTGGTTAGCACTGCTAGTGCTGTTTTTAGAGGATGTGTAATATAAATGGTTTAATAGGTGAAGACAGGCTTGTTTTTTTTTTGTACTGAACGGCATATCTTGTCTTGTGTGTGTTGAAACACATGGCTGTTCCCTCATTTACAGACCAATAAATTTAAATGATACTCATCTTTATTCTGCCAATAAACCTTTCAGCAAGGTTAAGGGGGTGACATTAATTTGTTCTACTTTGTGGGTCAGTGAAATAAGGATTATCTTGCCTCGCTCACTGCAAGTAAATACTAAATGCAAGTAAGTTCCCTCAGACATGCGTTCATATAAACTCCTACCCATAAACGAATCTCGATTTGTTTAGCTTCTCAACCGATTTGAATCATCTCATATTTGAATCGATTTTAAACCGGCTCGCGGTTAATCGTTACATCCCTAATGTTATGGAAAAGGTTGCAACTGTTTAATTTTGCCTTCAATAGCATCTTTGGTTTTGGAGGCATTTGGTAAGAAGTTGGTAAGAGTGAAAAGTAATTGAGAGTGTTTGGTTTGAATAGTTTTTGTTTGACCTTTGAACATTTAAAGGCTTCAGAAGAGTGGAACTCAGATCCTTTCATGAAATGAACTGTCGTATTATGCTCTGCTCTGCTCTTAGCTTGAAATCTCATTGTCTTGAGCCTGACCGCATTAGGAGACGTTGCTGAAGATGAAGAATTAGATCACACTCTAGCAGGACGCCGTCCAAGTCTTTGTTGTTCTCGTAATCTCGTGTGGAAGCGTAGGTCTCTTTAACTGGATTGAGTTTTAGAGTCTTTATTTTGGATCGCTCCACCTGTTTTACTCTCCTCTTAGAGGCGTGAAATGAGAAATCAGAGGTTATTTGCTTTATTTTTAGTTCTATTCTTCCTCAAGTTCCATAGACAACGTTACAAAAGTGAACATTCCCGTCGCTGGGCAGCGTTCCCCACCCGAGGCCATGCGCGCCGGTGTCTTTGTGAGTTTATGGCCTGGTGCCCGAGCGCTGCTGTCAGGCAGCACGTCGTCCTGGAGTTTTTCTCATTTAAGGGGAGGTGAGAGAGTATGCTGTCATTCACCGTTTGTTTTTCCCCTCACACAACACGTATTTGCGCCCATCCTGCCTGGATAACATGTACAAACAATGAGCGGCTGCATTAATCCGGCCCTGGACGCTTTATAAGTGTGAACACAAACTCATTCACCTTCATCGGCTGCTTGTTTTCCACCAGTCCAGTTATGCATAGATAATGTCTCGTCGGGAAACTTGATTTAGCAAGCTCAGTTTTTTCTTTATGTAGCTTTTTGATTATACGTAGTAAGTTTTGACCTACTTTGAGTCTATAGTTTCAGAGTCAACATAAAATACTAAACTAACAATTAAAATAAATGCGACAGAAATAATTGGGAATTTTTTTTTCTCTAATGTTTGAAATATGTCTCATGCTCACCAGGTTTGCATTTATTTGATCAAAAATACAGGAAGACTGTAATATTGTGAAAGTTGGACAGTTAAGTAATCACAACAAATAACTAATTGTAGCAACATTTTTAGTGTATAATTGTCGTTATTGTGTGTGTCGTGCAATATAGCTGAATTTTCAGCATCATTACTCCAGCCTTCAGGTGTCACATGGAACATCCAGTCTATCACAGCTCATCATTTAGAAATCATTTGATCAAAAATACCGAAATATTCTGATTTAGTTATGAGTGTTGGAAACAGTTAAAAAAATGCTGTCTAATAATTTTCAGCATTTTACTCCAGCCTTTTAAAAGTAACAGGTTAAAAAAAAGAACTGCATTTATTGTCAAATATAAAAATGTTTCCATTTATCATAATATATATTCTAATAATATAATTTTCTTTACTATCACTTTTTATCAATTTAACACATCCTTGCTGAATAAAAAGTATTGATTTTATTTTAAAAAAAGAAAAAAAAAAATACTGACCAGTAGTGTATATTGTTATTACAAAATATTTATATTTTAAAAAACATAGCTTTATTTTTTTTTTTTTTTTTTTTTTTTTTTCTTTTTATTCATCAAAGTATCCTAAAAAAGAGTTATCACATGTTCTGAAAAAATATTAAGCAGCAGAAACTGTTTCCAACTTTGATAATGAATCATCATATTAGAATGATTTAGAAATCATTGTGATAATGATCCTAAAAATTCAGCTTTGCATCACAGAAATAAATGCTAATTTAAAGTATAATAAATTTAAAAACAATTATTTTAAATTGTAATAATATATCACAATATTACATTTTTTTCTGTATTTTTGATCAAATAAATGCAGGCTTGATGAGCAGAAGAAACTTCTTTCAAAAACATTAAAAATAGTAATGTTTCCAAACTTTTGACCTGTACTGTATATGTATGTTGTTGATTGTTTTTAAGACAAAATTAAGTTATTGTAAACAATGAACTGAAATGACATTGTAATCATAATTGTTTTGACATGAATAGCTATATGGTGTTAATTCATAAATGAATCAGATGTTACATTTATAATGCTATGATGCCTAAATTCACTTGTAGTATTTAAAATGATTTGTTTTAGTGTTTTTTTTTATTCAGTTTTCATGTTAACTTTAAAGTAATTCTAATGTTTATCAACTTCAAAATAACTATTAAAAATAACCAAACCTAAAAAAAAATTGGAAATAAAAACCACTCAAAAAAAATTTTTAATTAAAAACTTTTCACAATTTTTTTTTATTTTTATTTTTTTATTTTTTTATACAGTGTGTGCAGATTTGTATAGAAATATGAGCTCTTTGATTCTTTTGAAAGTAAGACATCTAAAATGCAACTAAATTAGTCCGATGCGATGAATGCAGTGTTTTTGGAGCCTTGTATATCTTTACATGCAGCCATACGTCACCTGTTCGCTGGCATCATTTAAGACAGAAACGTTTCGTGACGCAATCTTTCTCCCAGCGTTTTAGTCTTTCATTGTGTCAGATGCTTCAACGTGAGAGGAAAACTTCAGAAATGTGTCCAAACACTGCAGCGAGCCAAGCGCCGAGGCGACAGCTCATACTGCACTTGGCAGCCAACCAGGGCGAGAAATTAACCGTGGTTTACTACAGTGGCGAAGGAAACAGAGTATCTATTGTTAATAAAGTAAAGCACACTCGCCAAGCTTTATTTATTTGCTTTGCTTAGTCTCATTAGTTTGCCATGTTACACGGTTAAAAGCAGCAAACTTTGATCCGTCTGTGAAGTGCCCAAATATCCATGAGAGATTTGAACGGGCTTCTTGTGTAGTTGATGCTCAGAAGGTGGCGTCACATGCAAAACTGCTCCCGTTTCTTGACATTGGATTGCAGAGATGTTCTACAAATTGGACGTTTGTTGTGTAGCAGATGCTACTTTGTTGCTAAATAAATCCAAATATGCACCGTTTTGTCCATCCAGACTTGGGTTTTGGGTCCATTGAGGCGACACTGAGTGATTTGTGGGTTTGCTTTCTCCACATCTGCAGGTTCTGTACGTGTCCACCTTGTTTGGGTTAAGGATCTCCAGGATGGAAAAACCAACATGCTCCCGTGTGTTTGAAAATCGAAAACTGTTTAGTGTCCAGGGAAGTCAAACGGAAAAACAAATAGTGGAAATATTAGTTGAGCTGCCAGTCTCGGTGTAATGAATTGATATTTCATTGCTGTGTAATGCTGCAGAAAATATTCACAGACGCTTGAATATTGAACATTGTTTATGAAGGGCTCCTCTATGCTATGAAATAGTTTGGAGTGGAGGTTTGTGCTCGAGGATTTTGCAGCAAAATGAATAACATTTGACAGTTTCACTTGAAGATAAACTTCTGTTTGATTCTATTTATTTTTGATGTAATTTTAACATTTTTTTTTTCTTTTCAATTATAGTTGGCCCTATAGGATTCAGTTTGATTCTGTTGATTCTTGCTCTTTTGGTTTTTTCTGTTTCTGTTTGATTCCATTCAATTCAATTCTGTTTGTTTCTAATTGATTCAATTTCTTTTGGCTTCTGTTCAATTTTTTTCTATTTTTTTATATTTTTTCTAATCCAATTCTCATCCAATTCTCTTTCAGATTATTCCGAATACTTCTAATTCTTTTCTTTTTTTTTTGTTCTTGTGTTTCTTTTTTATTTTGATGTATTCAGATTTGATCTATTTGTTTTTTTTCTGTTTGATTTGGTTTCTTTTGGATTCTATTCTAGTTGGTTCTATTAGTTACTTTGGAAAATAATCCAAATACTTTGAAGTTCTATTTGATTTTTCCTTATTTTATTTTATTGGTTTTCATTTGGTTCTATTTGTTTTTGAGTTGATATTTATTTGGTTCATTCCAGTTCTGTTTATGTCTGTTTGATTTATTTTCGCTCTTTTTTTTTTTTTTTTTTTTTTTTGCTGTCTGATTCTATTGGGTTTGGTTTGATTTGGTTCTCCCCATGTTGTTCAGTTTAATTCTTTTCTGATCAGTTCGGTATATTATATTTTTTTCTGTTAAGTTTGGCTCTGCTGTATCTTTCTATTCGGAGCAGTTTGGTTTTATTGAATTCTTTTCTACTTTAATATTTGGTTTTGTTCGACTCAGAGTTCACTAGAGTCCTCACTTACCCCTGATAAACACACGCTTCCCAAAGCTGCTTCCCGATGAGCCATAGAGTCTGACAGAGCGTGTGGGTTTATGGGTAGACGTGGTCTTACCCTGCAGCAGTCAGTCTGAGCCGGTGGTCTCCAGAACAGACAAACAGTCCATTAAAGTGACCTGTGTTTCCCTGCAGCCGCTGGGCCGCTCCTCTCCCTGCGGTGACTGTGTGGACTGATTCCAGGGGAGGGGCGGCGCTGCAGTGGCCATATTCATCTCGCACACTCTCACCCAGACACACTGCGCCCGTCAGCGCTCTCAGTGAGGAACTCATCAATATTGGCTTTTGTCTCTTTGCAGCTTTTCTTCCTCAGCTGCATCCCTGCTTTCAAGACGCTGTGGAAAACGCTGCGTTGCGATCACGTTTGCAGCAAATGCTGATAGGATTGTACGTTTCACACAGAATGGGGATCAGGAGATTAGCGTTCGACGTAGCAAAACATCGTAATAATCCTTTATACTCACTCCCTTGCCCCACTGCACCATATAGCACAAGTCCTCACACATGTTTGGTTGCATTTGTCCTCGTAAGAGGGTATTGTGCATTACTGCAAAAAGTACAACGGCTAGAAGAAATGTGTTTCTTATGGAGCATCAACGCAAAACACATTTGTGTGTTCAAACACAGTGTGACAAAATGGCACAAAGCTGTTTAGCGTGACATGTTTAATTAATGCTGTACACATGGTTAGATGGGATGCAATGAACAAACTTGGAATTCTTGAGGAACAGTTGAAATATTTCTTAAGTCTGACAGTAGGCTCATTGTTTTGAAAATTAGTTGAAAGCGATGGATTTGCTACCAAAGTTTTCAATAAAAAATGCAATGTTTAGTGTGCTAACAACTAATTCCCCAGGTTATATGATTTCATGCAGTTCCCAGGGCTCTATGAAATGTATTATTTTCCAGATTCCATTTTTTTTCTGTTCTAATTTTTCTGAATGCCATTTTAATGGTTACATTTTTTAGTAATCAAAAGCATGTCTAAATAATTGAAACCAGGACCCTTTGTGATTTAACAACCATTTATTTAAAACTTCCACAAAAATTTAATTTTTTAAGGGTGCTATGAAATTGGTTTCGGTTTTATTTTTCTCAAATTCTGGGTTGTTATAATTTAATGGTATGATTAAATTGTAATAATCAAAAAGAATGTCTTATCAGTTAAATTTGAATAGTTTAATATAAACATTTTGACAAAACTTTTTTTTTTTTAAAGAAATTCTGGGTTGTCTTAATTTTTCTGTATTTCATTTTAAAACTTAAATAAAATTTTAGTAATCAAAAAGCGTGTGTTATTAATCAAAACCATGAAACTTACACAGTTCAACAATTATTTATTATTTATTCTCTGGCAGCTTTAATTCGCTTTAATTAGTTCTGAATTTGAAATTTATTATCTAATACAGTGGTACTTGTACAATACAGTTTACGTTATAAAGTAAATTCCATTTTTATGAATGGATTTTGCGATTCCATCCACATTTTCTGCATCACTTAAAGCATAGGGTACTATGTTACCTGAACAAGGTTATTTTTTTATTTTTATTTTTTGTATTTTTTTAAATCTTAATTACACAGATTGGCTTAAATCTTTGGAGCTGTCAGCTTTCAGGCAAATTTTTGGAGTGAGTTCAGCTCGTAGGCGGCGTGTAATGTAAAAATACTCATATGTTTGTTTTGAGATAAGGCATTTTTACTTTCTAAAATGTGTGCAGTTCATAATGTAATGCTGGTTTGTTTCACATTCTTAGACAGTTGGCGATATTGAGTGTTTGAATTTTGTTTACATGTGTTTCTGGCCAAACTATTGGATTGTCAGATTTTCTCAAAGAAGTAAAAAATTGGAACCTAGACCTCGCTAACTAGCTGTTACTGTTACTGTGGAGTACTTGGTGGTGGTTATCAACGCAAGCAATGGTCTTCTGAGGCGTGTTAGAAACGTGGCCGCCTGCTCTGGTTAGGCTGCGGATTTGAAAGAAATAGCCAAATAGTCAGGATGCCAGATCCCATCTGGTTTTGGAGCGGTGTGGTATGAGGAGCATACCTCTGCTGTCGTCCTCGATGACCCGAGGGCCTCGCCGCTGCTTTTAGAAGCACTAGGAAATGTGTTCTAGCGTCTCTTCAGTGTTAATGGAGGCAGAAGCCTTTCAGAGAGAGCGTAATTGCCCCACAGCTAGTGATATTTGATGCGCTTGCTGTTTCGCCATACATTTGTTGCTCAAAAAGCAATGTATTTTGGACAGAATTCATGTTCTTGTTTGTCACGCGCAGGCCTAGCGACTCCTCTGACGGATAAATCCTTTGGCTTTTTAGGCCTAGACTGATTTTTTTTTTTTTTTCTGTGTTTAGGCTAAAAGCATTTTCTGCTGCCCAAAAGCTAGCCTAAATAAAAAGCCGTTCGTTCCATTGCTCCCACTGACGACACGTTTACAGGATGCAGAAAATTAGGACGTTCTTGAGCTCAAGCTTGAGTATTTTAAGCTCTATGAATACATTTCTGCCATTTTCTGGAGCTTTCAGTTGTGTTGTTTGGAAGTGCTAAGTGGTTTCTGGTTTGTTGTGTTTTATCTTTCAGTGATTCTATTAAAGGGCCACTTGACCACATTTTAGTCAGTCAGAGTTTTGCACAAACTAACAGACCATTCTCTGTAATAACTTATGTAAACTAAAGGTAATGTTTGGAAATAGACTCATTGCATTGTGGGAAGCAGAACCTCAGCTGTTGCTTCATTTTAGCTCAGTATGTGAATCAAATGAAACCTGTCAGTCTGGCTCATGTTTTACTCCAAAATCCAAAGAATCTAAAAACTACTAAATTATATAACAAAAAAAAAAACTGTAAGGTTATACCTTAAAAATTAAATAAATGCATTTTTGTGACAGTTTTGCACATTTTCTTATTTTCTGAATTCACAATTTTCGTTACTGTAAGGTTAGACTTTAAACCTTAGATAAATCTTAAACTAATAAGTTATTTCTTCCAAATGATGCAGATTTTTTTTGCTTGTCAACTAAAATTAGTATACATCATGGCAGTATTTGTTTTTAATATATATAAAATTTAGTACATCAAATGACAAATGTTTCCTTGGCAACTAGCTGATATAATATATTTTAGATTTTTATTTTTATTTTTAGATTATTTCAGTTAATGTTTTGTTTTTTATTTCAAGAAACTTTTTTTTTTACTTTTTTTTTTTTAAGTATTAGATATCTTTAATAATCCTGCAATTGACCAACCATATTTGTTATAGTGTTTTTTGTAATACATTTATTCAGATTTTTTTTGCTTTTAAATACTAACAAATTATTTTTAGCATTTTTACAATTACTTTTTTCATTTGTGATATTTTTGTCAATTTAGCACGTTTTATTATTATTATTATTATTTTTTTTTTTTTTGCATTTCAAAACTAATAAATTAGATTTTGCAAGAAAATGAAGCCTGTTTTAGACCCACTGCATTATATTTTCCTGACAGATTAAGCACATTTTCGATTTTTTAAGCAAGTTAGACTTGAACTTACAGTATAAATAAAAAATGCATAGTTTATTTTTTTAAATGGTCAACTACGATAAGTATACATCAAGGCAGTTACATAAAACTTATTATTGTTATACTCAACATATTGTTGAAATATTTATTCAGATTTTAATTACAAAAATGTATCTGTCCAGACAGGATGAATTTAAAGGGATACTCCATCCCAAAATGAAAATTTTGTCATCAATCACTTACCCCCATGTCATTCCAAACCCGTAAAAGCTCTGTTTGTCCTCGGAGCACAATTTATGAAATTTTGGATTAAAAACGGTGTCAACGGTCTGGATTTCATCCAAAATATCTTAAATTGTGTTCCTGGACAAACAAAGTTTTTACGGGTTTGGAACGATATGGGGGTAAGTGATTAATGACAAAATGTTCATTTTGGGATGGAGTATCCCTTTAATTACTGCATTACAGTAGTGAGAATGATTTTTGAATTTGACACTTTTTCGACAACAGTTGTTGTTTTACTTTTTTTTTTTTTTTTTTTTTTTTTTTGGGTAAGGTTCATTTTAACAGTAGAGTCTGCCATGGTAGACAAACTTGAACTTCATAATTTTATAACCATTACTTTAACTTTGTGGAAATACGAAGCCAATGCTGCAGCCGTGATCTTCCTGACATGTGGCGTAAGAACCATCATGCTCCAGTTTCCAAGCGCTGGTTAATATTGCTAGCAGCGTATTAAATTCTCCATTGGGAATGTGAGGCTAAAAATACGGAAGTGTCTCATAATGTAAACGGTGGGATGTTGTAGGCCTTGATAGTCATTCCTGCGGGCTTGTTTATTGTGATCGTCACACGGCTACTACATTTTCTTGTCGAATAAGGCCAAAGCGCAGAGGTTTGGCCGCTCACTCGGAGTGTGAAATCAAACGGTGGAGAGGGTGTTGAAGGCTGAAGATTCCTCCCTCAAGCCTCATTTCCAGGCCTGTTATGGAAGTCACATTTCCAGCGGCATTGTCTGGCTGTGTGTTTGTGTTCACAGAAGAGGCTATTGGCACATCCATTCATGCGTGTGATCGCTAACCGTCCCGCTCGCCTTGCGTCATGGATAGCGAGGCTCATGTTACAGCTTAAGTGTCCCTCTTTTATTCGGCCCCATGTGTGCCGATGGGGGGGAAAAATGGTTTTAACCTGCATTGCCCCTTCGGCGGGCCCCTCGGCCCTTATGTAAAGCCACAAACAGCCCTGCTCTAGTGTCTCAGAGCTGTTGGCCCAGATCTATTGAGAAGTTTTTGGAAAGTTGACCTTTTGCGTTTAACCAAAGAAGCTTCACAGAATCAATCAACCTTTAGATATGCAGATATAAAACACTCCTGGATGCTGATTGGCCAGCATTGTTTTAGTATCATTGAGATACTATTACAAGTTTGAATTAGTTTTTGTTTTCCATTTAAATTTTAGTTAGAATTTATTAATTTTGTTGTGTTTTTGTCACTTTTTTATGTCTATATATTTTTTATTTATATTGAGTTCAGTTTTAATTTCTTTTCTTTTTTTCAGTTTAGCTTATTTTTTCCCTTAGTTTTCAATCTATCATTCTTATATTTCGTTTATTTTTCTAGAGTTTTCTCTTTAGCGTTTTCTTTGGGTTAGTTGTTCAGATTTTCTGCAGTTTTCTCGTTTCAGTGCGTTAAGCTTTTATTAAAAAAAAAAAAAAGATTCAGCTTGTTGTGGTTAAAAAACAATTTTAAGGCATACAATTATTTTACTGTCCCATATTTTGTTTATTTTTTTAACAAGAAGAAATATTCTCATCCCATTTTTTAAAGTTTCGTGCAAATTTTAGTGTTGACCTGTTCATTAATTGATGTTTTTACTTTAGTCTTTCAGTGTCAGTGAGTTTTATCATTTCAGCATGTTCCATTTTTATTTTAGTTTGTTTTATTATTTTAAGCCTGCCAAAGTTAATGCATTATTTCAGTTAAAATGTTCTTAAATTCTAAAAATGTTCTAAAGTTATCTAGTGGCATTTTCATGTTTAATGTGTTTTACTAAATACCATGTATATCTATCTAAAACGGAAATAATTTGTGGTTATTTTTATATTAGTTAGTTTTGGAGTGATGAAATTGTATTTTTAATGGAGTTTCAGTTTTTACCCATTTTTTTATGTTATTTGAATTCATTAATTTATTTTTTAAAAATTGTTTCTTAGCACAAGGACAATTGACTTTTTAATGACAGTATGTCCGTAATATTTTCTTTATTCAGTAACAGTTTTATAAGAGTAATAAGGCATTTGAACTTTATTGTTTAAAAAAATGTGCCCTGATCTATTTTTTGCAGTTTGGGTGCATCGGTTGACCCTCACAGATGCGGTCAGGTGCTGTTTAGATGTTGTGCAAGTCAGTCAGCATGTGTTTGAATGCAGAGCTGTTACATTGACACTCATCTGTGCTGGGGTTGATGGGTTTGCATGATAAGCGCCAGCGTTGAGTTTCAGACACGCTGCCTGTTGTTTATCTCTAGATCTTTCTGGATCTTCATGCACTATTTCCCGCTTGCTTTCTACGACTCTGCAGCTGTTGTCAAAGTTTTGAAGTTGTCGACCTGTTTGTACTGCAGATTGATTGGTTTTGTTGTTCAGGGTTGCTGTCATTATTTTGTTGCATGTTGCTAGAGCAACTGCAGCTTCTTTTCACCATCTCCAAAGCCCCCTTGTTCCTTCCCAGAGCACAGCGTAAACAGCCAGCAACCTAAAACCTGACGTCACCGCAGTGACACCTATAAATCAGGCTCCTAAATGACGGCTGGGTGTCCGCTTTCAGTTAGGCTGAGGCAGGACGCGTCCCAAACGCGGTACGGGAGAAGAGGAGGTGTGTGAACAGACGAGGTCTCATACGATCACACAAACAAGCTCTGTGTCTGTTTACAGCTGACCTTGGGAATGTTGACCAATACAATAAAATGTAACCTTGTCCTCATTCAGATCTGAGCACTGTGCTGCAATAGAGATTGAGCTGTTGCGTTGTGGCATAACAGGAATTTATGGGAGCTGTAAATGTTTTTTTTTTTGTTTGTTTGTTTTTCAGAATTTGGCCACAATTTTTTTTCTTTTTATTGCATTTCTTTCCTACAAATTTGTTACTTTTTATTGAGTTTTGTAAAAAAAAAACAAAAAAAAAAAACACTTCCATTTGTTGTAGTAAAAAACCTAGTTTAAATATTACATTTTATTTTAATGTCCCACATTGTGCATGCATTTTGCGACTGTAAAAACAGCGCTTTCCATGATTAGGCTTTTTTTTTTTTTTTTTTACTTTTAATTTTTGTTAAAAAAAAAACCTAGTTCCTAGTTTGTAAATAAAATAAAAAAAAGTTTAAGTATTATGATTTTAAGATCTCACAGTTTTGCATGCAATTGGCCAAGGCTGTAAAAATTTTGAGATGTACTTTAATGATTAGGCTACAAATTTGTTGCTTTTTTTCTTGTATGCATTTGTGTTTAAAAAAGAAAAACTATTCTGGTTGTTGTAGTTAAAAAATACTTTTAAAATATTACAATTATGTTAATATCCACATTTTGCATGCATTTTGCCTGGGGAATTTCCACAATTCTGCCAAAAATTTTGTTAATTTTTATTGTATGTGTATGTGTGTGTGTGTGTGTGTGTGTGTGTGTAAAAACTATTCAGTTTGTTGTAGTAATAAAACCTATTTTAAATATTAAAAGTGAAGTGAAAGTGACGTGACATACAGCCAAGTATGGTGGACCCATACTCAGAATTGGTGCTCTGCATTTAACCCATCCAAAGTGCACACACACCGTGACAACACCACACCCGGAGCAGTGGGGTATCATTATGCTGCGGCGCCCGGGGAGCAGTTGGGGTTCAGTGCCTTGCTCAAGGCACCTCAGGTCGTGGTATTGCCGGCCTGAGACTCGAACCAATAACACAGAGTTAGGAGTCAAACTCTCTAACCACTAGGCCACGACTTCCCATAAAATATTAGTAAAAAATTGTAAAGCTAAATATTCGTATTTGTATTCGTAAAGCTTAACAATTCAACCCTGTTACCAGAGTTATTAGAAGACAAAGCGAAGGAGTCAATTCTGGAGCTGCTTCTTCATATACTTTTGAATGATTCTGATCAGTTACTAATCAACATTTGTCCTTTTAAGAAATAAAAATGATTTGATGAACTTCTGTAGTTTTACGATAATGAAGTAGGTTTAGCATTAGAGAGGCTTTGAATGTGATGTTTTTAATTTTTAACCCTCCTGCTGACCGTGACAGTCCAGGTCACACAGGCCCTTCTCTGCCTGACCAGTTCACACTTTAAGCACTCACTTCTCATCCATTGTTTGAACCTCAGACTCTGAGAAAATGTATCCTAGCGCTTCAGCCTTGAAGATGTGTGAGTTCAGTGTAAGGTGAACAACTGGCATCGCAGGGTGTTGGAATGAGCGTAGTAAGACACCAGACACATCGCAAATGCTGTTCTGTGACCTATGAGGGTCACGTTGTTCCTAAAGTTGGACCCCCTGCTGTCGTACTGATAATCAGTGAAGATATGCTATTGACTAGATGTCCATGTTTGGAGATGTTCCAAGTTTGTCTGTATGCTTTAACCAATCAGAATCCGGAAACTTAAAGTGATGATGTAAATTTCTGATCTCTGTTAGGTCCTGTTTACACCTGGTATTAAGATGTGTTTTGGTCGATCGGATCACAAGTATAGACTGGTGAGACACATTCCCGTTCACACTTGCTGTTTTAATCGGTCTCTCTTGTCCACTTTCGACCATGTCTGTCCTGAGGGGGAAATCAACCCTTGTTTTTTTTGCAGCAAACATAAATGCATGTAATGCATGTCATAAAAAGCCCTAAATTTGATCCTGAAAATCCTGCAGATATACTGTAAATAGTGAAAGAAAATTACTTCCTTGATATTTGTTTTGAAAATGTTTTTGATTGATGTCTCAACTTCTATTTAGTTTTCTAAGTAAAACTTTCTTAAAAAAAAATAGTTAAATTCGTCTCAGGCTCCAAAAATCACAAAAACTTCTGAATAAACAACAAAATATTTTTTAAAGAAGACTTCTTAAGAAACACCAAACTATCTAATTCATTACTTCACAACAAAAAGCTTATCCAAAACTATGTTTCCTCGATTGAATGCATTTCTGACTCCTTGTCTTCATTCATTATTTACTGTTATTTGTGGAAAATATTACTTCATACTAACTTTTATATTTAAACTTTTTTTTATTCAAATTAAACTGTATAATTTAATGTTTTTTGCTAGAAAATAATGTGTTTTATAAATATATATTTTTTAACATTTTCCAAATTGGGGAACAGGGTTGTGATTTATGTGATTCTCACACAAATTAAAAATAATAAAAAAATAAATGCAAAATATTTTTTTTTTAAATTTTTTTTAAATTAGTATAAATTAAAGGTAGTACAACTAGGGTTGCAAAGGGGTGGAAAATTTCCGGAAACGTTCCAAAAATCCCTGGAAGATTCCAAAAAAGCCTGGAAAATTTCCAAAATTTCTGGAATGTTTTGAAATTTACTGAATATTTTAGGGTTGCAAAAAGAAAAAAACTGAATATTTTCTAAAAGTTCCCAAAGTACAAATAATAGAAACTAAAAAATTAATTAAAATCCTTAATTATCCTGATTTTATTAAAAAGTATAATTTACCCTAATAAACTGACCCTGTTTGTGGAAAATGTGGAATATTTCAGCAAATTTGTTTGGGACTGTTTTCTGGAATATTCGCTTCGTGTTATCGCTCTAGATTACTCGCGGGATGTTTTCATGTCACTCACGTGAATAAAAACATTGTGTATTACTCTCCTCCATTTTCTAATTCAACCAGACGTGTGTCAATAAGCTCTCCACTGATTGGTGCGACAACGAGTCATGCAAATTTTCTGCTGGAGTTGAAAATTTTCAACTTCGCGAAAGATGCGTTTGAGATGTATAGCGCACATCCGCAGCAATCGTGTCGCTTGGCGTGAATTGGCATCTTTGCATTAACTTTGTATGTTATCTACTTGCGTGATTAATCTAGTTAGCTTTTGGAGTGCACACACCGTTACGATTCAGCGAAGAGCTTAGTCACACTTCCGGTTGTATCAGAAAATGGAGGAGAGTATTACGCAATATTTACGCGAGTGACACAAAAAACATCCACTGAGTAATCTAGAGTGATAACACGATGTGAATATCGCTTCACTTTTGGCATGCACAAACCATTAGCGTTTGGCACCAGACTGTTACAAGATATTATTTGTGTTTTCCAGTTATTTTTATTTTCCCCTCCAGACTTTTCCTCAGAGGTAAACAGGCTGAAGTGCCTTTTTGTCTGGCAGACGCTCTATGTTGCTGCATGCTGGGATGTGTTGCTATGGAGAGATGTTGCCGTTTTATGGTGTTTGCTCAATTATCTTTAGGGACCTGATGTAACCGTTTCTTGTGTGTGTGTGGTAATATTAGAGTTTGACTAAGAAACTCGTGTCAGGATCTTGTAGGGTGAGGGGTCTTCAGTTTGTCCCGATGTACAAATGTTGCTTTTCTGACCTTTACCAGATCAATGATCTGTGTGTCAGTCTGAAACACAGTCAGTTTATCTAGTGTCTATGTGAGTCAGTTTTTTTAGGAGAAAACCAGGAACCCACAAATAACATAAAAAGACCATATCCCAATAAATAAAGAAATAAGATTAATAATAATAAAAAAAAATAAACAAAAAAAAATTAATAATAATAAATTGACATTCATCACAAAAAAACAATCCTAAAAATTATCATTACAGTAATGAGAACAAGAACAGTTCACAAAATTCAGATCTAAACAATCCTAAAAATGTTCTTAATTTCTGTCAAACTAAAAACTTGTGTTATCTTTGACTAATATTTAAATTTGTTTGATGATCTGAAACATTCATGTGTGACAAACAGTGTAAAATCAGGAAGGGGGCCAACACTTTTTCACACCACTGTGTATATATAGATATTATGCAAAATTTCTTCTGTTTTTTTGTTTTGTTTTCGTAGTGTAATATGTCCTGGCAAATTCATCCAAAACGTTTGCATTCTGTATTTGAAGGAAACACCTGAATCTCAATGAGCTTGAGTTTTGTTCAGTGAATTTGTCATAAGTGCGTCCTCAACAGAAACTTGGTGGTTTTATTTGGGTTTTATATATAAAGGCCGTCATATCATAAGATGAGGTAAAACCGCCAGTTCAGGCTGAGACGTGAAAAGCATTAGCTCTGATAACTGCCGTCTGCAGAAACAAAGAGGAAAAACCCAGTCCGTTGAGATCAGCCGAGTCTCAAAGACTTTGACACCTGCTCACACCACAAATCACACGCTGTCTTTGTCTCCTCGAGAAACACAATTGACAGAAAAGCTCTTTGTTTTTCAGCAATGTCCTTTGACTTGAGATTTGGTCATCATCTCTAAATTGCACGTTCCTCCGTTCTTTTTAATGATTTAGTCTTGTAATGTCTTAAAATGGGCGTTTCTGTTCTCTTCTGCGTTTCAGATGAATAGGCAGCGGTGAATATTTCGTAATGATTTCCAGCGTGAAAAAGGCCTGAGAGATTTCTTTTGATGGTGAATCAATGGAGCAGCTCTGAAAGGATTTCTTGATGTTATCCATTAGCAGATGCTCTCTTGTTGCGAAGCGCTTTGCTAATGAATTCTCTCGGCCTCGTCTCAGCATGTGCGGGTTTGGATTATGAATGAACTTAGAAAAGCAGCATTATTCAGTGTTGATAATCTTTCATGCTCCTGTTAGGACGGCCTTCACGTGCACTTACGCGCTCTTCGTTTATGCTAGGGCTGTCTCAGTCATGAAATTGTGGCGGGAGGTCAGCTGTCGTACAAATAATAGTGGGTTTTGCAATTCACTTGTATTTTTTGTTCATATCAAGTGCAGCTGAATATACATTTGTCTCAGCATCACAAAGGCTTTTTTATAATGAATATCAAAAATGAAATGATGTAGTTTGCAAATATTGCTAAAGTTTAAAAAAAGTGTATTTTTTATTAATGTAGTCATTTATAACAAAAAGTGGCAGTTAGACATTTGTCATTTTTGTACTAGTGTATTTTTTATTAATGTAGTCATTTATTATTATAAATGTTTAGGTTTTACTAATTTTTTTTTATTAATATCATAACAGCATAACAGACAGTGGCAGTTAGACATTTTGGATATTCCATATTTTTTTCTCTCTCATTTATTTATTTATTCATTAATTTTTATCGTTTAGTGGTACTATTGACTCCCCTACCATAGTTTTTGTCCAAAGTTAATTTTTGCTACATTTTAAGGGCCCTATGAAGTCAGTTTTATTTTTTCTAAAATTCAAATTTGCTATTTAAAATTTTTTAATTGCTAATTTATTTTTATATATTTATTTATTTTATTTTTTGACGGTTAAATTTTATCAAAAAAAAAGAAATTTCAAAAAAACGAAAAGAACAAAAAATTTACGAACAAATTATTGAACGTTTATATATTTAGAAATTCAATTTTAATTTGTGTTTTTCATTTGAGTTTTAATAGTTTAATACAATTTTAATAATAAGCATGTCTAATCATTTGAATAAAAAATTTACTATTTTAATAATTTTCTACAATGTTTATAATAATAGAGTCCTAAGAAATTTTGTTTTCAGAAACTCTGTTTAACTCTGTGATTTATAGTTTAATTCAAATTTACAGTGACAATTAAATGAAAGCATACAAAATTAACAATTTAATTTTAAAAACTATTTTAAAGTGATAGTGTACCCAAAAATGTTTATTTTCAGATGTAATCCAATAAGAATGTAACAATTACTTTGCTAATAACTTTCCTCTGTCTGTCATTGTAGTTTGCCCCAGCACAGATATCCGCAACAATGCAGTCGCCACCTGCGCCAGCTTCGCTCAGAGACATCCTGCACGGTATGATCGAGGGCCACCTGAAGATCCTGCTTATGTTCAAAACCAGACTGGAGGACTTCAAGGGCTTGAGCTTCCCGAAGCTGACGGTGATCACCGACTACCTGCTCCTCTTCCGCGTCTACGGCCTGGAGAGTCTGGGCGACCTCTTCCCGAACCTCACCGTCATCCGCGGCAACAACCTCTTCTTCAACTACGCCCTGGTCATGTTCGAAATGATCCAGCTGAAGGAAATCGGGCTCCACAGCCTGACCAACATCACGCGAGGAGCGGTGCGCATCGAGAAGAACCCCAACCTCTGCTATTTGTTCACTCTCGACTGGTCCAAGATCTCAGACTCGGTGGAGGACAACTACATTGTGGCAAACAAGGACGAACAAGAACGAGCAGAAATTCTGACACATTTGCCCGGTGGTACCATCACGGGGACGATAACCTGCAGACAGACTACCATCAACGGCAATTTCGGCGAGCGTTGCTGGAACCAGAACCATTGCCAAAGAAGTAAGTTACGGTTATTCTTCTTTCAATGTTGCTGTTGATGGTTTTTAACATAACAATTATTGTCTGTTTTTATTTACTTGGAAAATTAGGCATTGGTGTATTTAAATTTTTTTTTTTTCAAGCTTGTTTGGGAATCAAGAACATTTTTGATTAAAAAGAAACAAAAGTCTATGTCAGGCTCTTTAAAAAAAAAAGGCTTTCCAGTTAACAAAATGGTTTAAATTTGTCACTTGTGAACTGATGTTGAAATACGTTGCGTATGTTGTGCATTTTAGCGATGCACGATATATCGGCCACCATATCGGTTTCGGCTGATAAATGCTAAATTTTTCTGTTATCGGTATCGAAAATTTGGCTGATATCTTAAAGGTGATAAATAATGCATTATTTCCTTCAGAAACACTTGACTTGAGATCACTTGTTTGCATTATTTATGCATTATTTAATTTATTTGTAAGACTTTTTATGATGAAATTTGGTAATGGGAGAGTAAAACTATTTTTAAAAACACTGTTCAAACTACGCTGCTTATGTTGAAGTGTTTGGGATGTGGCTTTTAATGATGAGACCTTTTTTTGTTAAAATTTGGATATAGATTTATCGGCCAACATATCGGTTATCAGCTTTCAAATAATAATAAAAAAAATTATCGGTTATCGGTATCGGACAAAATTTTCATATCGGTGCATCCCTAGTACATTTACTTATTTCGTATTTCGAATATCCATGATATATTTGTGCTGAATTTGTTGGTGATTATACATTTAAGCGACACTGTGATTGTTTTTTTTGGGGCCATTAAGCTCTCTAAAGACTAATTTCTAGCAATACTTCATTGTCTTGAGACTAGATATTTTTGTAGCATCTCTTATTATAAACCTGAGTCACAAAAATGCTGTTGAACACAAAAGAAGATATTTTGAAGAACATTCAGTTGATGGTAGCCATTGGTTTTCACAGTATGGAAGAAAACGGGTCCCATTGATTAAAAATAACCATTTTTCAGTTATATATTGTCTGAGAACCAGTCATTAACTGATGGACTGGAGTGGTGTGGATTGCCTGTGGAATATTGTGATGTTTTTATCAGCTGTTTGGACTCTCATTCTGACTGCATCCATTCACTGCAGAGGATCCATTGGTGAGCAAGTGACGTAATGCAATTCTCCAAATCTTTTCCAATGAAGAAACAATCTCCTCTACATCTCAGATGTCATTTTTGGGTGATCTGTTGCTTTAAGACTGACATACAGATTAGCTAGTGACCATTTGGTGTTGCAAGTATGTGATGTGTTCGTCCCTTATGAGTGAAATCACAACTGCATTGGTGTGAATGAGGTCAGGTTCTGCAATAAGACCAGCAGCGTCCGCCCAAATAAAGGTCTACGTTGGTAAGCATGCACACACTTTTTGTCATGTGAGAAGTGAAAGTTTAGTCGGCTGTAATGTCAAAGCGATACCCCATTTCTGGAGTATGATGCAATGCTGCTGCATTTGGGCAGGCGCTGGGGTGAGCGAGTGTATAACCCTACAGCAAAACTCCAGATCCCGAAAGAAACAGGCGCTCTCCGCCGTGCCAAATCAACACAACCTGTGCCTGATTGCTTGTTTAGCCTGACGTACATGTTTTCTCACTCCTCCGAGGAATTCTGTTTCTCCACAGATAATAATGGGAAACGGTTTGTGTTCCAGATGGAAGGTTTTTGACTTTGTTTTGCACTTAATACATAAATAACTTCTTAACACATATATGTTATCTCAAACCTACATTAAATCAAAATCATACATGAAATAAAAACTTACACCATAACAAAGCCCTGACATGATTTAATTACAAATAACAATTACTTAAGATACCATGATCATGAAATAACAAAAACAACAATAATAATAATAATAATAATTAGTATTATTTTAGTATTGCAGTAATAATAATGTTGTGGACCATATTTAAATGTTTTTATTATTATTTGTAATTTATGAAAATATTATAATATTTAATAATAAATGACACAAAAATATTACGCAAATTTTTAAAATAATATCATTACAGAATATAATTTATTTATTTAAATATTTTCTTTATTTTAAGCAAACAGTAGTAGTTTTTCAAAACATTTCTGTGATTGTGTAATTTATTCATAATATTCATAATTCTATTGTCATTTTACGTTGTGATATTTATTTATTTATTTATTTATTTATTTACTTATTTTATTTAATAATAATGATGATTATTACAGGGAGCAATAATATTAAAATGTTTTTTTAGTAATATTAGTAAAAGTATATTAAAAAAGATTTATGGTTTTCTTTTAATTCTTGTAATGTATTTGTATAATTTATTTATAATATTTATATTGTTTTAACTTGTGATTTGATATTCATTTCTTTGTTTATTAATTATTAATCTATTATTATTAATTATTACAAGGATTAATAAAATAGTGGACTATATTTAAATGTTTATATTAGTAGTAGTATATTATTTTAAAATATTATTTATTCTGTGCAGTTCATTTATAATATTACTAAAATTATTTTTATTTATTTATTTGTTAGTTTTTGTTATCTAACAAAGTCAGCACGGTCTATTAGGTAATGCTAACAAATAACGAAATAATTATTATTTTTAATTATTTAATTCTTTTTGCACACTCTTATTCAGGTCTCACCACACTGACACATAACTAACACCCACCACCAACCATTTAATCAATTCTTAATAGATCAAACCAAGGAAATACAATCGCAAATTCAGTTTTTCGTTGCCACTTAATTGCATAAAATGGTTTGATTTGAATTGTCAGTGAAAATGTGCAGCAAATGAATTAACGTGATGAAAGCGCAAGTCCTTGATTCATTCATGAAGGCAGTAAAGTGAAGTGTTTTGTGTGTAAGCAGGCATTCAGTGACAGGAAGTGTTTTAAGTTGAGCCGGTGGATGCAGACGTGAGCTTGAGTGCAAAGATAAAATCTGTGCAGGTGCTTCTGTAAGCGGCGCTTTCCATTCTTAGCTAGACGAAAACACTCCGCATGCTTCATGTATAAAGCAAATGTTTAGTGTTTGCTTCATTTGTTGCCCAGGGAACGTTTATTTCCTTTGAACAAAAGAACGCTGTCATTTATTTTAATACGTTTCGATAAATATCTTGGTCCTTGTGTAGCAACAGCATTAAAATCGGTCCTTTTTTCCTCCATAAAAACGTCATGAGTGCAAACAGTGGAAGCGTGAGGCGCTGGATCTGACAGAAGACAGTACAAACAGGAGATGTGCTGTTCAGATAAGTCATATCTTCTCCTCTGGCACAGCGTGTTCTGTTATTGTGAGCGTTGTTCTGTTGTGCCGACAGCGACTCTTGCGCAATCGGGCCGTTTTCCGGTCAAAGTTCAGCAGCCGTGGGTTTGTGCCTTCATTTATTCATACACATCCATTCCTCCCCCCACTAATTAAGACATATTGTTGAGGACTTGAGGTGGGATTTTGTCTGGATAAATCGCTTTGAATTCACCTGAAAAGAATGACCTTATTTTGGTTTGCTAGCAAACCGTGGATTTTAGTTAAGATCATCTGAACTTACATTTGCTGCTTAAATGTGCTTTGATGTTGTGATTATTGGGACTGAAACAAAATCTTAGACGATAATTAATAGAAACAAATATGTCATCAATCTTAATTTGGTTCCGGAGTTGTGGACTTATATACTACTATTAATAATAACATAAATTACAATAAAAGTAATTTAAAGCATAAATAATGTAAACAAAATATTTAATATTTAGTTGTGTTTTTTTGTTTTTAATATTAGTGGTATATTTTGTTACACTATAATTTATTTTAAAATAATAATGATTATAATGATGATGATTAAGAATGCCATTAATATTAATGTAATAATATTATGTTGCTATTAATTTAACAAATTATTAATATTATTATTAGTAGTTGTAGTAGTGGTAATTTTACATTGTATGTATAAATAATGCAAAACATTTTAAGTAAAACATTATTATTATTCATATATTCAAGAAATGATAACAATAAAATATTATTATTATTATACTTGTTGTTAATATTGTATTTTATATATTAAATACTTTTAAGTATATTAGCTGTAATATATAAAATAATTGCATAATATTAATAACTATGATTATGATTATTATTATTATTTTAGTAGTAGTGTTAATATTATATTTTATATAGTAAATAATTCTTAACTTTTAAATAAACCGTTAGATATTTTATATATATATATATAAAATGATTATATATATAATATATATATATATAAAATGATAATGGTAATAACAATTTTTTAATCATTCTTATATATATATATATAAAATGATAATGGTAATAACAATTTTTTAATCATTTTTTTTATATAATATATAAACAATGCTATAACAGTTATTATTATTATTATTTTATTAGATTTAATATGGTTTTCCATGTTAAATGCTTAACTTTTAAGTATATTGACTACAATGTATAAAATATTTTATATTTTTTTGTATTATTATATAAAAAAAAAAAATTAATACGAATCATTTTATGTAATATATAAAAATATAACAGTATAAATTATTATCGTTTAGTTATAAATTATAAATAAATAATATAAATTATAATCATAATAATTACATAATTTATATTTTTATAAAAATATAACAGTATAAATTATTATTATTACTTTTATTTATATTATGTATATTATTATTATTATTATTACATAATTTATATTTTTTGGAGGTAGAACAATCACTGGTATGTTCCTGAGTGTTAGCTGTGTTTTGGTTTCTTAGAAAAGGAGGAGGAAAAAATCTAGCTGGAAAAACAGAAGGAAAAATGTGGTGCTGACGTCCACTCATAAATCTCCAACACACTCACCCCGGCAAAGATAACAGGGTTTAGTGAGTTTAAGGAAGCTGATGTTCTTGTTTTCATCGTGGAAGACGCTTGATATTGAATCTCCTGATCTTCAGTCTGAACGTGACTGAGAGACCCGTCACAGTTGTTTGTAAACTTCAAACCAGAAGGGCCACACTCAAATCAGATTCAGGTTTAAAATGATTCTGAATGATCCATTTGAATTCATAACTGTTGCGCTGAAGTGTTGTGTGATGCCAAACGCTTTTCTGAGTATCAGCACCTCGGAAGTGCCGGAGGGTAAGTGTGCTTTTCCTAACCGTCTAAGAGTAGGTCATTCACTTCCCACCTCGGCGTGAACATTACCCAAGAAAGACAAATAATAACTATCTCCACCCAACTTATCTTCTCCCCACCCGCACCCAACATGCAACACACAGTGGAATAGCTGGGGATCGTCTTCACATCAACACAACTTGAGGAAGAAAAAATCTCCAGGCTCCTCTTCTTTTTTTTTTTTGTAGAGTTTCTCAGAATTTCGAAGAAAAAATCTCCAGGCTCCTCTTCTGACAGACAGGGACTTGATTAGATCACTTTATAAGATTTTTTTAAAATCTAAACTAGACAGCTAAAGCCAGATCAGATAGCCCTCATACAAAAACCCTAATATCAAATCCACATATTAAATATAACAAACCTAAGGAAAAACCAAATTAGAATACACCTTAAACAAGTCAAAACGGAGCTGAAAGTACCGCTATACCTTACTGGTATTGTCAAATTAGCATACATGTTTAACAAACGAATGGACGAGGCAGAGAATTTGTATAATTTTTTCAAGTGATATGTGCTACAATTGTTTGTTTTCCAATTAAATGTAAAATTTTGAAAGCACATGGTAGCAGCCATTGTTGTCAATGACGTATTTGATTTTTGTTTTTTTTTTAATTACAATGCAGTACAATGTTGTTTTACTCAAATGTGTCAAGTTTACAAAAGTTAAATTAGTGAATGTTGAAATGTGACTATTTCTGTCCAGTAACTTTGTCCAATGAGTTTCAATGTGGTAACATTTCTGAAAATACTGCTAATTTTTTAGAATTTTTACAATTGCTTGGCGTTCTAATTCCGTTTTCCAATTCAGTTTAAACACTTTACACCAATATGAAAGTATGAAAAAAATATAATTACCGACTGCTTTTTTTAATATGCCCTGGTCTTAAGGCCCATTCACAAGAAATATAACTATAACAATAACTATATTAAGATCCACACCAATGTGTGATTATGACGAACGTTTTGTTCATTGTGCAGTTTTGTCGTCTCGAAAAAAATATTCATAATTATAATTTTTCTTTATCTCTGAAATGACTTTCCTTTTAGATGACATCATCAGGACCTAATTTTTTAGCTCCGCCCCCAACTGCCTATTATATATGCATACCTTTTACAATAAGTAACATCAAGTCCCACCTGGTGCCCTTTTTGTCATTGCCACATTTTTTTTTCTTTAATATTGTTTACATTAAAATACATAGACTATTTCAATTTTCAGTCCTTATTTAAATCATTTGTGTTTGAATTTATTAAATTAACAGTATAGATAATATTATAGATATCTATAACATATATATATATCATATATATATCTATATAGATATAAGCTATTATATAACCATGATGTGCTCACTCAGAGTCGGGATTGCACCGTGAAACACTGGGGTTTTCGTACAGGATGCTTTATCACTGTATGGCTTCTGAGTCGTCCGACCCCAGCCATACACTGAAACGTGTGACACTCAATGTTTGTGACGTTTGTGTATGTGAAGGGAAAAGGGTTGAGGTGTTAACTGTATTTTTGTATTTTGCGTTGTGTATTGCTGTGCTGCAGGTAAAGAGTGTATGTTGTGTCCTGGCAGGAAGTGTCTGGCAGCTAACCATTGATTCTCACAGACAGTGAAGCAACAAACTGCTGCATGAGGCATAAATGCATTCTGCATTTCCACATGCAAAGGTTGAAAGTTAACTCGTGCCACGCATCAAATGAAAGTATAAAAAAAGTTGTACATTTATTAAATAATAATATTAAATATGTATAATAATAATATACAATGTAAATAATAGTAAGTGTGTGTCAATACTATATATATATATATTATGTATTATATATCTATCTATGATCTATATCTATATTATAATATCTATATATTGCATAGATAGATATATTTATTGCTATATATAGATTTATATGCATGTATATATTTTATGCAGATTATATATATATATATTTATATGATATGCATAATAATATATAATGTCTCCGCTATGCATATATATATATACTTTATATCCTATGCCTATATCTTAGTAGAGTTTGATGCATAATGCTCTTATATATATATATTTATATGCAATATGCAAGATATTTATATATATGTATATATATTTATATGCATATATATATATATTATATTATATGCATAGTATATATAATATTATATTTTATGCAGTATATTATATATATATTTTATATGCATCTGTATATTATATATATTAATCTATATATAATACTATCTTAATGATATCTATATTATATATTGATATCTATATTTATATGCATATATATTGAATATTATATATATTTTATATGAATATTATCTATATATATAATATATATATGTAGATGCAGATTATATATACTATATATTTATTTATGCCATATATTATATATATATATATATTTATATGCATAACCTAATCTTTCACACTATATATATATATATATATACAAAATATATATATATTTGTGTGTGTTATAGTAAAACAAAATCTCACACCATTTGATGCATATAGCCATTATATAGATATTTTATAGAGATTTCCTATTTAAATATGCATATATATATAGCATATATATATATAATATATATCTCTATATATATTTATATGCATCTATATATATATTTATAGCAGTTGGAATCTATATATATATATATATATCTATAGATATAATGATATGCATATTATATTATATATGATATGCATATATATCTATATATATTATATGCATAATATATATATATATATATTATTTATGCATCTATATATATATATATTATATTATTTATATGCATATATATATATATAGATCCTATTATTGCATTATATATATATATATATATATATTTATAGCATATATATCTATATATATTAAGATATATTAAATGATATAGAGATATATAATATATATATATTATATGCTATCTTTATTTATATTATATATATATATTTAATGCCTATATTTATATGCATATATATATAGAATTATATTGATATGCCTATATTTATATGCCATATATCTATATAGATTAATGCATATATATATATTATCCTTATATGCATATCTATATTATATATAGTTTATGCATATATATAATAGATATATATATATATATATTTATATGCATATATATATATATATATATAATATATAGTGATATGCATATAGATATATATATATATATATATCTATATATACGCATATGATATACTTATATATCTATCATATATTTAAAGCATTTTTATCTATGGCATAAATATACATATCAGGTCTTTGTATTCGGTATTTTTTTTTATACCTAGTATCATATATCATGTATATAAGTGATGATGCAAATATAGTAAAAATTTAGACATGCATATAATATATATAATTATATATATATATAATATATCAGTTTATATATGTATATAGGCATATTATAATACAATATATATATATATATAATATATTTATTCTGCATGTATATACATATAGCATATATATTTGTTTTATATATATTGCTATTTATAAACTATATATATAGATAGTCATATTATATATATATATTTATAGCTCTCTTATTATATAGATGATATTTATATTATAAGAATAAAATATGTATATATTATATTATTATAGCATATAAACTTAAATATAAGTAAGATAAACATGTGTATTTGTATGTTTATTGTGGTTATATTTATATGGGTGTATCTATAAATATATATATCTTATAATTGTGTATATATGTATATATATATAGGTGTATTTGTATGTATGAGTGTATATATATATATATAATTATAATTTAGATATATATTGATATATTATATATAAATATGAATATTATATGTATATAGATATATGTAGATCTATGTGTCCATATATAAATATTTATCAATAATAAAAAAAAAAAAAAAAAAATAAAAAAAATAAAACAAACCATGTATGTCTATATGTGTCCATATATAAATATTTATCAATAAGTATTAATAAATTATAGAAAGAAAAAAAATAGATTCATAATGTGATGACAAAAAAAGTCCTAAAAACAATTTTAAGGGAAGGTGCTAAACAATTGCAATTTGAAAGTGCCAGCAAAATGATATTAATTTAGCATGTGATGCATTTCTATATTGCATATTTATGCGTTGTATTTTTATGTATACCTTTTTTTATGAATTAATGTTTTGATTCGAGTCAAACCGGTGGTTTGTGTTTGGATTAGGAAGCGCAGACTGTGTTGGATTAGCTGTTTCGGAAGAATCACATTAGCAGCTGCACTTCCTCCGTGATTGTGCACGCGTGTGTGTGTGTGTGTGTGTGAGCAACTGCAGTCGACTACCAACTACGCCAACTTCCATTCATTAGCTGAACAGGAAGCCCTGAGGGAGATGGAGGAGCTTGTATCCTCGCAGTTATCAATGGCAGCGTTTCTACGCCCCACATTTACACGCTGCTCTCACAAACCGTCCTCTCTCTCGTCTAGCGCTCGCGTGTTCCTGCTGTTTCATGCCCTTCGGCGGAAGAAAAGGAAGAGCCGCGGGGTCCGTTTCAGAAACAAAAACCAATACAACACACACACGCATTTAACATGGGAAATAACCATGGGAAAGTATTTGCATGTGGCTAATGGCAGTTAGAGTTACAAATCTCATCTCATAACTGGCATGTAGGCTTGGGTGGTATGATCAAAATCTAATACAGCAACACCTTTTTTTTTTTTTTTTTTTTTTAAATAACCATATGCTAATTCCTTTTGATAATCCAGTTTAGTTAGTTATGCGTGCCACCCAAGGCTGCATTTATTTAATCAAAAATACTTAAAAAAACACACAAAAAAAGTAATATTGTGAGTTTATTTGAAATAAATGTTTTTTGTAATATTATAATTCTATATTATCTTACCGTATTATCTTTGATATTTGTCTTAAAATTATAAATGTCACTTTTGATCAATTTAATGCATCCTTGCGGAATATAAGTATTAATTTCTTTAAAAAGAACTTCACTTGTTTGTTTTGCATATAAATTTGGCACAGTTTTAATGCAGAATATTATTAAATCTATTTATTTATTTTATTATTTAATTTAATATCTAAGAAGCTGAAATATTTTATTTTTGGTGGTACGAAAGGTTTAATATCTAAGAAGCTGAAATATTTTTAGCACTATTTTTGGTCTTTTGCATACTAATGAAACATTGTTATATGAATGTTATAAAACATTTATATAACAGTGATTTATCATTTAAAACATTGTAATTGGAAAAAATATATATCTATAAAAAATTATACATAGTTTGTATATTTATATTTACATTTATATTTTTGCCAAATTTTAATAATTATTTTATTGTGATTTTTAAGAAATATATTAAAAACATCAAATAATTTATTATATACATTTATATTTAAATATATATTCTAGCCCTTTTTGTCAATAATATTTAAAAATAGTAATAACATTGAATTTATTTTGTATTTTATCTGTTTTGCACATTAACTAAATAGATTTATCACAGTTTTAATGCAGTATTATTGCTATATTGCATAGTTTTTTTTGTTTTTTTTTCGTGAATTTGTACACGTTTTTAACAGCTAAGAACCTGAGAAAGTTGAATCGCATTCGATGAAGACTGTTTCCGAATTAATTTTCCTCTCTCAGCCCCTCGAGCACACAAAACTGTTTCTCCAGAAGTGTTGAGTGTCTGCTTTCAGACGTTGTATTAGTTTTATTAATAACTGAGGAGGGTCGAGGACACATGGCTGCTCCTGTTTTCAGGGTTGCCAGGCAACAGTGATGAAGAGCGAGTGTGTGTCTGAAGGCATGCGTGTTCACATGAGGAGAAACCATTCCAAAATCCAAATCCACACTGACTATGATCCCTGCAGCCTTCTGAAGTTTACAGAAAGTTCTTGGAATTATTTCCTGTCTTTGTGTGGCGGCTCCCGTTTCCGCAACTATCAGAGTCTCAGGGGAGCCGTGGAAGTGACATGGATTCCAGTCTTCCTCGGTGAGATAGTTATTAGGTATAGTACGTAATTAGCTGGTCTACTCAGAATTTCTGCCAAAATAGGACAACTCTTGTTCACAAATTTGATTATATTTTGGCTAATTCGACTAATTTCAGCTACCAAAACTTGTACATTGCTCTCAAGTCTGGATATTTTACCATTTAAAGTCCTTTCCAAAGAATTCCTCACAATTGATTTGAATCTGGCTTGCAGCATTTCCCAGACATTTCTGACCTTTCTGGGACTTTTCTGGGTCATTTCTTTTTTTCAAAACTTTTTGTTTTATTTTATTTTATTTGTCCTTTGCATTCTATTTATATAAATTTGTAAAAAAAAATGTATATTACATAAAATATACTTTGTATAAATGTATATAATTAATAATATATATATATTAATAGTTTTTTGGTATATATTTGATATTATATTATATATATAATGTCACTATATATAAAAATAATAATCCATTTTATTTCATTTTTTTTTTTTTTGTATGTTAAATATTGTTTAAAATAAGAATGCATTTTATTTCAGCAATTTTGTCGTAATTATCGGCATTGGCATCAGCCATTATAAAGCCCAAATAGGCTCGACGGCATTCCAAAAATAATAATTGAAATAAAAAAAAAAAGTCTTTTAATGAGTGTATTGGGGCGTTTGTAATTGTTAATGAGCATCAGCACATGTGGACAAGAGAGCAAAATAAGTAGCTTGAAGCTCCCCGAAGGGAAGAATTTAATGAATGGAGGAGAGGACGAGGCATTGCATGAATTGTTTGTGAGCAAAACAAGCTCTCCCTCCTTGCATGTGATAGAGAGGATTGTTTTCAACCCTTGGAAGTGTCGCATAACCGCCTTTGCTCGTTTAGAAAGCATCTGACCCCATCAGTTTTTGGTGGACCAACCAAATGTGGTCTCCAAGTCTAGCAGGGGCGTCTTGTTTGCTTGACAAACTGCCCTTTCAATGTTGGATCACTCTGGAACCGTTTAACTGAGTCAGCCGCTCCTCTTTGAAACGAATGACTCAATCAGTTACCAATTGTGTTGATGTCATGGCCAAAGTTTGATCGACGCTCCAACACAAAAGCAAAAGCATCAAGCCATTTATAGAGGTCATGCGATCCGTCATAACTTACCTATTGTTTAACCCTGAGATCATTTACAAGGGCGTTTCCGTATTTGCAGAGGCCGTGGCTCTTGGGTTACCGGCGGTTGTTGTGCCACATGAAGCAACGTGTTTGTACTTGATGCCAGAAACATGTTGACACAGCCGTTACTGTGACTATATTGCTTGTCCGTTCGTAATTAGGCAATGATAAATGAATGCAACATGTTGCTGTCAGAGATTCCACTCGAGCTTGTTTTTCCCAAGCTGTTGTTATTGTTGTTGTTGTCGTTTCCACTTTGCTGTACATCTGGACGCCTGGTGCCTCTATCATAAAACCCCACAGCTAGATAATGACGAATGGAAGAACCCAGAGCTCAGGCTTCGCCCGAACGCTCGTCCCCCCCTATGTTGGGCCATGGTCGGTGGGTAGTTTTTGATTACGGGCCTTTTGATCAAAGCATGAGGCTTCCATGAGAGTACAAACCAGCTGTGGGAGCTCCCACACCGAGAACTGCCTCAGCTCAGAAGGTTTCGGGTCTAAGGATCTGAGCTAAGCCGTCACCGCAAACTTTCCAAAGTTCTGCTTCCCAAAACATGACAAACTCTTGTGATTTCTAGCTGTATTCGTAGCCGTCAAGAACTCAGGGCGAATCAAATTCGGACGACCTCGTGAATTTAGGGAGTTCTTTTGTTGTGTTCACATTTAAACCGGATTGCTTACAAACCACTTTGAGAAGTCAAACTCTTGAGCTTTATTCTGATTTCACTTAAAATTGTGTTCACGAAGAACATAGTAACTGGACCCCGCCCACCTCTGGGTTTTAAAGGGACAGTTCACCCAGAAATTAAAATACTTTCAACATTTATGTACTTTGTGTCATATATTTATCATATTTCAAATAGATTTTATTACGAGTATGAATCTAACAGTCAAAGCACAGCAAGATAATTGCAATAAAATATATAATAGTAAACAACATAATTATACAGAAATAAAAGTTAATATCAATTAATAACATATATTTAATATAATTCAGTGTTATATTCAAATAATAAACATCTCAAATTTTGGCAAAGAAGAAGAAAAAGTTTCTAGGAAATATGTCTTGCATTCTAATGATATAAATTTGTATATATATATATATCTATATATATATATATATATATATATATATATATATAATTATTGCAAATGTATGTAGCCAAAAAATATGAAACATTTTAATTTTATTAAAAAAAATTCATCATTAAATTAAATTTAATCATTAAATTTATTTGCCAGTATTTGAGCAATATTTTAATAGTATTTTGGTTAATAAAATTTATAAACTTCAGATGATGTCAAAAATATATATGTGTATATATATTATATACGGTAAAATCTTTTTTGTAAAACTCTTAATTTGTAGCTTTATTCTCTTCGGATAACACCTAAAATGTTGTGTTTACGAGGAAAGTTATAAACCCCATCCAGCCAAGAAACAGAAACACGTCAAAAAGTGTTCATTTATTAAATGTCACCTGTTTTGCTCAAAGATTTTGTCCACCCAAAACAATTTGTTCGACACTTCATGGTTTGGTTTGGTTGTTTTGTTCGTTTTCGGTTGTCGAAATTTTGGTGCATCGTTTCTTTTTGTTCATACTATGGTTTTGTTGGCACCCATTGACTCTCACTGTATGGTCAAAACCAGTTAAAAATTGTCTTTTTTGGGTGAACTGTCTGTTTAGGGTCAGTCCGCTTAAGAGGGGACTGAGTTCGTTTCGAGCGTTAACCTAAAAGCCTAAATTCCTGCATTCTGAGACTCGTCTGGGACTCGTCGGACTCTCGATTTGTTGCGTATCAGAATGTTCTTTGTTTACTCTATTTGGTCATCACCCAAACCACGGCTAGTTTTATGGCTCCCTCACTCCATTTAAGAGCGCGCCGGCTCATTTAAACAGTAATTCTGGAGCCAGCCGGACCCGAACACCTGCTTTGGAGAGTCACCTTGCAGCGAGTCTGGGGGAATTCCCTCTTAAATCAGCCAAGTTTGGGAAGGGAAAGCAAAGCGAAGCTCTGGATTCTGTCACCGCGCCATACTCCACTCTGGACTGTGAGTCAGACCCCAAAAAAACATGCTCCTCTGATCCAATTTAAGCCTCCGGATGCTTGCCAGTTCACAGTTGTTCCAAGAAAACATGTAAACATCCCAATCGTTAGTGCTATAGGCGAGATGAGCGCAGAGATGCTCGGCGGAGCTGTTAGGGGACGACAAATATTTTTAGATCTCTTGAAACAGGGGCCATGCGGTTCACAGCAGAGTATTTTTGGGTTATCATATCTCATTAAAAAAAGAGCACTTGTGCTATGATTACCACTGCTGCGTGTAGCATCTGCTGCGAGGATTCCCTTAACTTTGGTGTTAATGAAGTTTATGTAAATGAGACTGACACATTGTACATCATGTGTGATTAGCTGTTGTTAATTTAAGCAGGTCTTTACAGAAATATGTTGATTTGACGGTTTCATTCTCACAATGTTATTCTCAACTAATGTGTTGTATATCTCAGCCTTCGTATTAGCACATACTTCCTCATATACAGAGGAGTTTACTCATGAAGGCCAGTGTCCAAGTTCCATTTTTCCTGCTGTTTATACTGTGATCTTATGAGTGAACTATTTTAAGGATGGGAATGCCTGCTAATATTTATGGATTGCATGAAATCTCTGTAGTTGTAGTTTATTTGACTGTGCCTCACTCACTTTGCAGAGGTTTTACCATCAAAACTTTGTGTAACTTTAACTCACTATTTTATAATGATTACAACTTTTAACTTTAATTATTATAACTACAGGCAAGAAAAAAAAAAAAAAAGTCAGTTCATTTATTCATTTTATGTTAGTGATTTAAAAAGCATGCTGTTCTTTGTCTGTTAGATATTTTCATTGTAATAATAATTTTTATTTATAGTTTTATTTAGATAATTATTATTATTATTATTATTATTATTATTATTATTAATGTTAATGTTGTTGTTGTTGTATAATTAGTAAAACTTACCCAGCAAAATGTAATATTAATTTCCGTATAAATAATTAAATTAAAAAAAAAATAAAAAAAATAATAATAATAATAATTATTATTATTAGTATTATTATTACTATTATTATTATTATTTTCATTATCATTATTCTTATTAAACCTTGCATGGAAAGTTTTACCATGAAAATGTAGTATGTGATGTGTGTGTGTGTGTGTGTGTGTGTGTGTGTGTATATATGTATGTATATGTATGAGTATGTATAATAAAGTAAAGATAAATGAGTGCCATTGTTTTTTATGGCAATTATAGACTTATATAGCTTATATAACTTGTATTTTATTCTGAAAAGTATTGATGAAGTAGTTATATATAAAATATGCTATATTATAACTGGTGCATTAATAATTAGAAATACAAATATTACTACAGAAATATAATTGCTAAAATTATACAGCAATATATATATTATATACAACTTTAGCAAATGATTTTAATACTTCGTGTAAAAGGATTAAAATATTGCAACAAAAAAAATATAAAATCGTATAAAACAATTAAAAAATTACAACAAAAAAAATTATCAAATAAAACATAGATATAAAAACTTAAAAAAAATAAAAAATAATATTTAATGTATTAAAAAAAAATAGAAAAATAATAAAAAATTAAAAAAAAATAAAATTTCAAACTAAACAAAAATTAAATAATAATTTAATATAAAAAAATTACAGCTCAAATTATACAGCAATTATATACTTATGTAATATTAACTAAGACTTTATTCTGAAAAGTGTAGATGAAAGTTAATGATAAATTATGCTTAGTGTATCAAAGTAATTAAAAACAAAAATTGTTAGCTCATATTAAATGACAGTTATAGAATTGGATAATTTCTATAACTTGTATTTTATTCTGAACAGTATAGATACAGATATATTTGTTTTATAAAAATTGGTTATGTTTAGTGTTTAAAAATAAAATATGAAAATATTCCAATCTTTTTTTTTAAATATAGATGAAATATAAAAATAATGATGTATGCATAATAGTGTTTAAAAGGAAAATATAAAAATAGAGAAAATTACAGCTCATTATTATTATATGGCATTAAACTTGTAAAACTTCATGTATTCTAAACAGTGTAGCTGAAATAGTTATATGAAGCTAATAAATTATGCTTATTAGTGTATCAAATTAAAACAATTATTACTTCAAAAAATTATTTAACATCAAATATATATAAATGTAATATATTTATATTACATATACATTTATGCATTTAGCAGACGCTTTTATCCAAAGCGACTTAGTGCTTTCAGGCTATACGTGTTTTTAGCTTGTTAAAATTAATATATTACTAATATATTATATATTACTCGTTTATAAATGTTATTCTGAATTATAGACGAAATAGTTACATAAAAATAATGAATTATGCTTATTAGTGTATCTCGGCTTAAGCTTAGCAACATGCTAATCTGTTGAAATGAATCCTAAATCGAATCTCATGTTTTTTTTCATACCAAAATCAGTCACACATGATGTTTTGTTTCAGTTAGGATGCTGACTGAGAAGTCAGCTGCCTATGTAGGCAGTAGGGAGCAAGGTTGTAGCATTAGCGGTATTGGACTAGAATGCTGTGCTTGTCTGTTGATGAGATGGTTTTGATGTGGATGTCAGAGCTGTTAGCAGGTCAGTCATTGCTGATGCTTTGTGTGTGGAGTGTAATTGGCTACTACATGGTTTGTTTTGCTAAATGTTTTGGTTTGTGCGGCCATGTGCTCGTCTCTACTCCTCCCTCATGCCATGGCTGTTTATAGCTTTATCACGTCTGCCGTGCTGTGGCCTTTTCTTCTCCTCCTCCTCCTCCTCCTCCTTCTCCTGAAGGGCCGGGCCGGGCTGGTCAGGTGACCATATGGTGCTCTTGTTTATCACTTTGCTGTGGGTCGGCAGGGCGGCTGTTAATCTTTAACATTGAATGCTGCCCGCTGGCCTCCGTCTGAACACGCCGCACAGCATTCTGGGCACTGACCATCATCCTCGCTTCACATTTAACCATTTATTCAAGCAGACGACTCGCAGTTTGAGCTCATGCAAGCCAACTTATTAGGTGGAATTAATGGATGAATTTCAAAATCTTAAAAAAAAATAAAAAAGAAGAATATTACTTTTTTCAGAAATCTTAAAAAAAATAAAAAACAAATAATAAAAAAAATTACATAAATCTAAAAAAAATTGAAAACAATTAAGAAAAAAAATTAGATATTTTTTTTATAATATATATATATATATATATAAAAATTTATATATATATATATATATATATATATATATATATATATATATATATATATATAATATATTCTAAATCTTTGTTCAGATATAAGGTTATTGTTTATTTTGCACAATTTTAGTACCAATAATATTTTTTTTACTTTTCATAATTAAGCAGATTATTATTTAAATGTCTTTGAACAATAAGGTCTTAAAAAAGAAGAAAAAAGGAAATAAATTGCAATTGTCAATTGTCGTCATATTTTCGTCAACATTTAATTACAATTATTTATTTATCATTGTCATGCATATTTTTTATCAATGACAAAACAAACATTTTCATCATTCATTTCTTGAATTCTGATGATACAGCGTATACCTAGAACACACCAAGTATCATATAAAGATAATGTAATGTTTTTCTGAGGTTGCAGGGCTAAGATTTGGAAATGTCGCAAAGAGAGAATGTACAGAAACATCCTCAAGGGGAAAAGTTAATGTGCTCCACTCTGGAAACCCTGGCACCTGTGCAATCAAATCTATAACCCTTTCCCCTGCTCACCCAGAGGTCATTGACGAGGAAACCAGATTATTCGGATATCACCGTAACCCTGGAAACAGTCAAGCTCTCTCTGACGGGAACGAGCGCTTATGGGAGAGAAATCCAGGCGATCCCAGACCGAGGAGCGTGTCTGGCTCGGTGTGCTGCGTGGTGAATATGAAGCAGCTCCGTATCTGCAGTGCAGCCGTTGCAGTGCCGCAGGTTTCTAGAGCAGGGTCAGCTCTGTCCGCATATGTACGTTCACCACAGACCCCGCTGCTGCTCTCTGGAGTCTCTTTACTGCACTGCCTCAAATCCAATCGGATGGGATCTCTGCACTCTTTGGATTTATTTTATCTCCGTTTTCTGTTAACCTTCCCACCATGGAAACCACTTGAGCAGTCGGGCCAAAAAAAAAGGCTAAGACGAAGGCTCAAAGATTTGTTTTCCCTGCTGTCCTCATTTGGCACGGTGACTTGGACCGTGCAATTCCACCTGCAAAAGGCCACCCCGAATCCCAGACATTCCCTGAGTTTGGATAGTCTTCGTTTGTTCATTTGAGAAGATAATGGCCTATTCAGTTTGCGTTGGGGCTGAAAAATATGCCCCGCTCATGACTAGCTCTTTTAAACTGAGGTGCTCTAGTTACATGGATTAAGCTAATATATTTTTTTCCACCAAAGTCCAATTCCTGCGGCATTATGGTGGGTTAAGAGGCTAAGCTATTTCGAGCAAGTATATTGGTTTCATTAACATAGGGCGCTTACGAAAGGTTGGCAACCAAAACTAGATTTCTTGGATTTCGCATTTCGCTTCTTTCCATCTGTTGTAACATTCACGTCTGCTCAGTACTGCTGTTCCTGATGAGACCGTAATTTTTTTTTATTCTAACAATAAGTTAGTAAAATTGTAAACTTGTGAACAAATTGAAGGATGTCAGTTGCGGAAGGGACTACCATTAGTCCAACCATTAGATGGACATTCATCATACTGTTTTTTGTGTAATATATTTATTCCTTTTTACAAAAAGTAAACTTGTGAACAAATTGAAGGATTCAAATAGTAACTTGTTTGTTTGTGGGTCTTTTGAATGATTCATGAAAAGAGCTGCTTCATACGATTCATGAACAAATGACTTATGAACTGTTCCTTTTTAGATAAAAAAAAATACTCTGCAACCAAAGAAGTCTGATTCGCAAATAAATGACTCATTTTTAGTGAATCAAAAACGTACAGCACACCAGTGAAGTCCAGTTCACAAACAAATGACTCTTAAGAACCAGTTCTTTTTAGTGAATCAAAAACACTCAGCTTTGATTCTGACTACACTGATTGCACTGCATGTATTGGATTCACTAAAAATCGGCTTATGAGGCAGACTGCATTGGTCATGTTGTATGTTATTGCATGCAGCCTGTAAAACTCAATAGAAAGATGTGGTTACTTGCCGTTTTTTCATGATACACAAACATTGTGGATGCAACATGCAAACTACCTGAAAGAGACACACACAGAAGGGCAAGCAGAGGCAGAGAGAGACTGTGACTCACTGGAAGAACAGCTGCTGTGAGTAACTCCTTCCAGACAGATGCCCTCACTGAGGAACCATCTAACCATCTAGATAACAGGTGACTCACTGTTCTTCTGCAGGAACCTTTAATTGAATCACTGTCTCAGCCACAGGACATCCTGCATGGCCTTGATGGTCTGTTTGTCCCCTTCTTATGATGCCATAATCCAATTTTTGTCATTGACCAGAAGCTTAGGACCAAGAATGACCCTTGAATGTGAATAGCATGTGTCAACCGCCAGTTAGACTGATTTGTTTTTTGATTGGCCTAATCAGATTTTGTCACTTTGGTTGTGTAGAGAAACACTTTGGTGTAAGTTCGCCTGCTCAAGGCACATGAGTCTGTCCTGCCAGTCACCGTGAAGTATTTGTGTGTTAAAGTCTACGCTGATGAGTTAATTGTTCAGCAATCTGGGTGTAAAGGACAGTTACACATTAAAAACTGGTTAGTGTTTGTTTATCCCAAATATGGAGGGAAAAACCCAGTTGTAATTTTGAGAAATGTGTCTCAAAACACTTCCTTGTGCATTATGCGCGGTATAAGGACTTCTTGGCTCAAATTGCTATTAAAGAAGGATTGTGGTGGATTTAACAAATGTTTATAATTTTATAAAAGCACTTACATTATATCTTCTGTTGAAAGTTGTTTATTTGAGCCATAAAACTGTTTAAATCATCATTTTTGCAGTTGTTTTAGAGTTTCTGGCATTAAAATATACTATTTAAATTTTAAATTTATTCTATTTTTTTTTTACATAAAGAAAACGGGGGACGAATGGAACCACATTTTTGTGGTAACCAAAATAATTGAACCAAACAACTATTTTTAAACAAAACATTTTCGTTAACAAACATTTTGACACAAAACAGTTTCGTTTTTACCTTAGAAGTACTTGTTTAAATCCTTTGAACCCATTTTTGGAGATTGCACAATGCAAACATGAAAATTGCTCATCCCATACTTTAACGCAAAACGTGGCGCGCAATGTGTAGATCTGTAAAATAAGCACCAACCGACCAAAGCTAAGATTACGAATGAATAATAATCTAAGTGAATCCAATTCCTTTGACTTAAATGAGTCCAATTTTGGTCTAAAAAAAGACGAGGAGTGTTATACTGTAGCTTTTCGTTATTGTCTAAGTGACATGGCCGTTCTGCCCGTGCTCGTGTGCTTGCCGTTGAGGTGTTGTGGGATGTGTGTTAATGACAGACACTCCCAAAACTTGCCCAAGCAGGTCCACAGCTCACTCCTGTGGTGAAGTGTGCACACTTGCACCCTTAAAATGCAAAAACAGCATCTTATGATTGTGTAAGTGTACTATTTTAAGTGTTCTTTCAGAGCCTGATTCTTCAAAGACTTCCTTGTGTCTGCAAACGTGAAATTAGCATTGGTTTTTGCTTGTGCTGGTGAACTCCTTGGAATTGACGACGGCCTGATAGCGAATCACCTTTGCACTTCCTGTTCACCTGCGTTGGGTAATCTGGTGATATCAGCGGCCTGGATGATTCTTCTGAATCTAATTTTTGTTTGTCGAGTTCTTGGACCGATGAACTTTGAATCACGGGTCACCCGGCCAGTGTGCTTGTCACATTTCTGTGTGTTTTCCGTTGCAAGGTTGCATAAACAAGATGGCTTTCATACCTTCGGCTGCGTTCCAGTGCTTTCTTTCCTTTCCTCCTAAGCGAGTGCCTCGAGGCTTTCTTCCCTCCCCTATTTACGGGTTTGTTTTGTTTACATTTCTAGCCTCCCCTCCCCCGACTTCCTCGCTCTGCCTCCGCTCTCGTAAGCCGCACGCCTCTGAACAAATGATCAGTAGCGTTTACAGTAAATCTTTTGAAGCCTGAGACATGCGAGTGCAGCCAAATATAGTAAAAAGCCATCCAAGAGCTTCAGTGTGCATGTGTAAATGCATTAGCTTTTTTTTTTATGGGGAATCCACACGAGTTTTCAGTGAATGCTGTTGACCTGTGACCTCAGAGTGAATATAGGGAAGCGTGTTTATGGTCCTTGTCATGCACACATGTCACTATTGCTCTGCGATATGGCAAAAACAATTATGTCCTGATATTTTTTTAGCCTTTTGATGATATTGAGTCTTTATGGATGTTTACTTTGCCTTAAAAGGAGAATTTTGGCTAAATGCAATTTTTTTTGCCCATTTATTTGGTGAAAAACAATATTTTATTGCTTTACATATTATAATGTATAAGTGACAGAACCCTGACCAAAAAAAAAAAAAAAAAATATATATGCCATAAAAGAACAAGAAATCAGAATATATATATATATATATATATAGAGTAATGCAATAATTTTGATAGCCATAAAAGAACAAGAAATCAGATATCAGAACCCACACAATGCTTATGAATGAAAGCAGGAGGGACTACAAAGCGCAGAGAGAAGATGTGTGTGTTTACACAGGGATGATCCTTGGGAGACGCCGCGGAGGCTGTCCTGGAGGGGAGGGGAGGGGAGGGGTGGGGTGGGATTGTGTTTTGTGCAGGGTTACGCAGTCCTGCAATCGCTGGCGTATGTGAGGAATGCTGCGAGAGTGGATGCTGCGCCCGCCTGCATGCTCACTCCTGTATATTGTGGCGTTCCCACTGCATCCGTCTGCCGCCTGTCTGCCGGCGCGTCAGGGGTTAACGCTGGGCGGATCTATATCTCTGTTGGAAGAGGCTGTTGAATGGCTGCCTTCCACGGACAGCAAAAACATTGGTTAAGGGTGAGGGTGGATCTGAGGCTGCTGCGGAAACCCGGACTGGAGTTTCGACTGGATCGGGAGTCGGTGAAAGATTGTGTCGTGTACAAATGTGGTTGGGCCTTGCAGCTGAGGCAGACAGTGGTTAAATATACTTGTTTAAGAGTATCAAACACTTCAAAATTGACATGTTCTGCAGTTTCAGGAATTTTGCTTTGGCTTTCTGTTTTTTTGTGCCTATTCTGTTTTGTATGTATTCAGGATCTTTTCGCCTCCATGATCCCCGTCACCTTTCAGCCCCATTTGCCCTTTTTTATTTCAATCAGGCAGTGGTATAGTCCGCCCTGTAGTTGACAGGCAGAAGGGTCCATGTTGTTTTGCTCCTGTGGGGCGGCCCATTTTCACATGATGGAGGGTTTTATGGCACTAATGAAGGCCAACAGATTTGCTTCTCCACTGTAACCTGGAAGGCCTTCCGTGTACGACATCTATGAAATAGTCTCAGGAGGCGGCATTTCTGCTCGGGCTGAATTTAATGCTTGGTTGCATTGACACACTGTGCTGTGCATTAACATGCTTAGATGAGTCTGTATATAAATATGAACAAGCGTGCTCTACTGTTGTGTGTAGTTGCTCTAGCAAACTTGAAACAAAAATAAAGTGTATTACCATAATTTTATATATATTTTTTTTTTGTATTTATTTTTTCATGTTTGTATTATTTATTATAAATCATTTTATAAATTCTAATATTTCTTTATGTGAAATATATGTACAAAAAATCTATACTGGGCAATAGTTTATTTATAAAAAAAAATAGTGTATAGAACAGTACGCAGTTTTTTATTAATTTATTTACAAGTTTAACTGAATGCTTTGAGAAATCATTTTAATATTGTATATATTTATATAACAATTATGTTGAAAAATCACAAAAAAAAATCTATACTGGATACAATTTTCTTTAAATAAAAAAAGTAAATAAAACATAAATAAAGTCAGGTTGTATCATATATATATTGAAGCCTGTTTCTGCCACTGAATAAAAAAATAAAAATTTTCATCTCACAAATCTCAATATTTCTATCCCAAAAAACAGAACATATATAGAAAAACTCACAATATAACCCTCAATTGCAAGATTTAAATTGCAATTCTGAGAAAAAAAAATGTAAAAAAAACAATATTGACATAATTCGCAATTATTTAATAAAAAAATTGCAAATTTCAAAATGAGAATTGCGAGATATAAACTTTTTTTTTTTTTTTTTACTTTTTTACTCTTTTTCTCGGAATTGTGAATTTATATCTCTCGCAATTGCAAAAAAAATCATCAATCGCAAAAAAAACATCTCACACAACAACTCAGAACTGAGACAACAAGTCAGAATTGTGAGATAAAAAGTCGCAATTCCCTTATAGTGGCGAAAATGGGTTTCCATATGGAAATTTTATCAAATGTAGTATTCCATTGCATTCCATGCGTATTGAAAATGTGGATAGTGTACACAGTGTATGCATGCTATGTTATTGTAGAATGCTATTCTTTACATTTTACTGGAACACGTTTGTCTCGGAGTGTCTTTGTTGTGGTCTATCAGGCAGCTAGTGTGAGACGAGGGAGATGACTTGCATATCACTGTATTCATTAATTCTCGCACCCTGCCATGAACAAGCTTCACTTCCAGATGGCCCTGCTGCCAAACACGACTTTAAATCACTTCCTTTCTTCCTAACGAATGTTGTAGAATGATGCCGCCGACCTCAGATCACCTTTTCAAATATCTTATGCTTGATTTGATCACATTTGGTTTTGAACGTGATGCAAGACGTTGTTTGTTTCATGTGAAATAATGTTAACACCCCAGCTGAAGAGGTTTAAAAATTTAACTAATAGATATCTCCACCCTATAAAAAACATTGTTTTTGAAGTTGTAAATAAAAATGTAAAATATTATTGTAGTGTATTTTACAAGAAAATTCTATTTCAGTTTTTCTACTTTAAAATTTTATCTTTAATTCAAAGTGTTGCTTGCCGATTATTTGTAATTGTTAAATTTACTCACAATTTCGGAGTAAAAATCAATTCTACATCAAATTTTTTCAGTGTTTGTGCTTCCTGATTTGATTCGAATACATTAAGAATTGCAACTTTTTTTTTTTTTTAAGGTTTTCTGTTATGTTTAAATATGCCAACAGTGTATTCTCTAGTTGAATATGCTCTAATCTGCAGCATTTTCCAGAATCTTGGATAAAGCCGGGTTTAAAATTTTGGTTTAATTTTGTTAACATACTAGAGTCAAAGATTTTTATAGAGGGGATTTTGGATATCTCTTTTTATCACTCCAGAAATCACAAAATACTGTCAACATCCAGATAAATACACGTTTTAACCATGTTTTTAGAAGTAAAGTGCTGTATAAAACCAGGTGAGTGTTATTTGAACAAACCCCTCAGTAAAATCCTTCAGAATATAGATGGGAATAAAACTGTAAGTTTTTGTGTATGCAAATGCTACTAAAGTGGGGAAACAATTTTTGTATTGAGAAATTGAGAGAACAGCCTTTAAAAATATGTATTGTAATTGAAATCGACAGATTTAAATTTTTGTAATATACATCTGTAGTTTCTCACATTAAAGGAAAATGAGTCTAAAAAGTTATTTCTTACTTTTTCCCCTCACAGTTTGCCCTTCTGAATGCGTCCATGGCGCTTGTACCCCCCATAAAGAGTGCTGTCACGACCAGTGTCTGGGCGGCTGCTCCGTGTCAGGGAACGCGACCAAATGCGTGGCATGTCGCAACTTCCTCTTTGGTGACACTTGCGTGGAGCGCTGCCCGCCGGGCTACTACACCTTCAAGGGATGGCGCTGCGTGTCCTTTAAATTCTGCCAGGACCTCCACAACAAGTGCAAGGGCAAGAGCGGAGACTGCCACGAGTACGTCATCCACAACGGAGCCTGTATCCCAGAATGCCCGTCTGGATACACCACCATGAATTCCACCTCGTACGTATCACCTTTTGTTTTTTTTTTAAATTAATGCAACATTAACATTAAACGTTAAACAGCATTCCACTTTCCAGCCAACTCTAATCAACTCTAAATTATCTTTAGCATCATAAATACAAATTAAATATAATAAGGAAATATAATATGATTTATTCAAATATTTAATTGTTTTATAAAATAATCTTAAAGAAAATCAAGACTTTAGGAATTTTTTTAAAATTATTGTATTATAGTAACAAATATATATTTATTAAAATTAAGAAATTTTAAATACAAAATACAAAAATGAAGATTAAATTGTCATAAGTATTATTAAATAATTTTATTATAATTATTAAAATATAATGTGATATCATTTATTAAAAATATAATTTATCTTTTGACACTGGACATGTTCTTGACGGGTTTTGTGCGTCATTTTTTTTTTTCTTTTTTATATTAATGACTGTTTAAAGAGTGAATCATGTGCTGCAGGCATGAAGTAGCAGTTTCTGGTTAATGCTGTGATTTGTTTTGGTCGTTTAGAAAATTAACGAACCAGTTGTCACGCTCAACTTAACCGGGAGAAGATAAAACTGTTCTAGAAGTATCATAACATCGTTTAGTCTTTTCGTCAGTCACGGCAAATTGAAAAAGCAGATTCTAATGGCCGATGTCAAGTGTTAAGAGCGTGATAAAATGCCACCCTGATTATTCCAACAGAGTCATTTGCAATCCAGCTGAATTTGTCAAGCTAAGCGGAAGTATAATGAGCCAAACCAAAACAACACTGCGTGCCGGAAAGCTACACTAGCGGCCCTTTTTTTGAGTTTGAGTCTGTTTGGATGCTCAGGAATGTCCAGAAGCTCGCGCACACGCTGGTTTGCACGTCCAGCTTCATGTGTGGGAATTATTAACGCACAAATAAACAGAATTAACACTGAGAATGGGAGTAAAACGCAGCCTTGCGGGAACAATGGCAGCCTTTGTTTGCTGGAGTCTCGGGGGCTTTAAAAAGGTGGCTGTTTCACTGGCCTTTTGATTCCTTTGTCTCCACGTCGGAGCGCTGCAGTTGTGGAAGCTTGATGGGATCTCGGTTTTCCAGGAATTTTGTTTTGAAGTGACGTCATTGGCTTGTTTTTCTCGTCCGGTCACCTTTCGCCTTTGTGGGAGGCAGTCATGCGGCATTAAGTCCCATTTCGTAACCGCGCGCCCCATCCTTCTTTCCTTGTTATTTTCCAAATGAGAATTCAAAGCATCGGGATCTGAAATTTAGCAGCATTTGAATGTCCCTCGATGGAGTTAAAATGTAAAAACGGTAGGTTCAACAAATCTGTGTGGATCTCCAAAACTGGAAGGGGAGTTAAAGAGTGGGATAATGGGCTTAGAAACCTAAAAGAGAAAAACACTCATTTGTGAATGAACTGCTGAGCATTTCTGTGGGTGTGTTTGGGGGGGGGGGTTAAATAAATTAATTCCTGAAATGCATGATGCTGTTAAGTATTTCTTGTAGTGGCAGTTGAAAAGGGTTCAGTTAAACTCTAAACCGCCCCCAAATACACTTGAATAGGGTATGAACCAGTAACTGTTGCTCTCTAAATAATACCAGAACCCAATGATGTTTGGTTCAGTTAATAGTTAGTGCATGTTTATTCTTCCGCCAAAACCGTGCACTAAAGTTTTGTTCACGGTACTCAATGGTGCCACAACAACTGAATCTAAAGCACATTAACATACAGCACGAAACGTGAGGTATGAATCCCGAGCAAATGATTCTTATGAACCTTTTTAGTAAACCAAAAACGTACAGCACGTTCAGTGTAATCTAATTCTCACACAAATGACTCTGATTCATAACGTACAGCAAAACCAGTGTGATCTCGTTACCAAACAAATGAGTCTCATGAGCATGTTTCCGTTTAGTGATTTAAAAAAAACATACAGTGGGACTGGAGTAATCTGATTTCTATACAAACGACTCTTATTAGCAATTCTTTGTGATTCCTGAACAAATGACTCTTATGAACCAGTTCTTTTTAGTGAATCAAAAGCAAACAGTGCAGCCAGTATAATCCGGTTTCCAAACAAATGACTCTTATGCCTTTAGTGAATCAGAAACAAGCAGCATGATTAGTATAATCTGGTTCCCAGACAAATGACTTTAATGAACTATTTCTTACAGTCAAAAGCATGAAGCACAACCAGTGTAATCCAATTTCCACATAAAATGGCTCTTATGAGCCGATTCTTTTGTAGTTAGTCAAAATCATACAGCACAACCATTGTAATCCGATTCCTGAATGAATGACTGAGTTTGGTCTTTTAAGTGAATCAGAAACGGCATGACTCGTGTAATGTGATTCCCAAACAAATTCATAATATTCTTATAGGAAAAATCAAATGATCCTAAAAATAAAATATACTATAAAATCTTATAGTCAGTCAAAAACATACAGCAGAGCCAGTTTAAAATGATTCCCAAATGAATGACTCTTATGAGCTGATTCTTTTTAGTCAGTCAAAAAAATAAAGCACAGTCTTTGTAATCTGATTCTTATGAACCAGTTTGTTTGAGTGCATCAAACTCATACAGTTTACAGTTTATGAAACAAATGATAATTTGTAGTTTGACACTTTTTTTCCCCCATATAGGTATTAAAGTTTATGCCTTGTTTTTTAGTGGAATCGGAGAATAAAGACAGATGGGAATAGATGAAATCTCAATGTTGTAACTCTAAATTAATTTTGAAAAATAGCATCGGATTCCCCTCCCACCCACCTGCTGCAAGATTTGATCGCGATTACGTAAAGTTACACGCTTGTTTTGTTAAAAAGTGATCAAATTAAGCAACAGTATTATACAAATGCCCTGCGCCGCTGGGATTCATTACGTTCCCATTCCACGATTAGATCTTTCCACAGCATCTTTCAGCGCAATTGCGGATTCTTGCATCAAAAGGCCTCGTCTCCAGAGTCCTCTCTTCATAAGGGATGGATGTGGAGGTCGCATACTTCAAAGCCTGAACAGCTATCCGAGGTATTTAGTTGAGTCTCAGCGGGATTGTGTTTTGACGTTTGCCCTCACTGACCCGTTCCATTCAGATGCATTGCAGCACACAATCCGTTCCAGCACATTTGGGTTCGTTCCAAACACAACAATGACAAGAGCACAGGTGACATGAGAATTTAGCAGGAAGGGAACAATATGTTTGGCCCCAAGGCAATCGCGGTCTCGAAAAGCGGTGCCAGCTGCTGACATCATGGCGAATCCATGTGTAAAGCAATAGTCAGGTGTGTCGTTCTGCATCTTCAGGCTTGCTCTCGCAGTTTGGTCTTGATTAAAACCCATCTCTGTCAATCATTCAGGTTGAACTGCAAGCCGTGCACAGGTCGATGTCCCAAACTGTGTACGGGGGTGAAGACGGTGGACTCGGTCACCGCTGCTCAGGCTCTGCGCGGCTGTACGCTGCTCAACGGCAGTCTGATCATCAAAATCAGCAAAGGAAGTGAGTATTGTGCACTTTGAAATGGCGCCGCAAGCAGATTGATTGCATTTAGGTGCATTTTGTCTTTTTTGTTTTCATTGTTTTAATTACTGTATTTTAATGTTGTTAATTGTATTTCAAAATGTTTAATGTTTTATTTATACAAAACCATAAAATTATTATTGTGCAAGTTATTTGAACTTTTTCCTGTCTGTAAGCGTTACTTATTTGTTAAAAAAAAAATTATATAATATAACACTTTAAATAAATTACAAAAAATATTTATAAATAGACAATAGAATTTTGCTATTAAATGGCAAATAAATCCAAATACATAAAATTTTTATACTTTAATATATTTATAAAAAATAAAGTATTAAACACTATTATAAATATAAATCAATTATTCAGTTAAACATTATTTTAAAAAACATGTATATTAATGTTAATAACATATTATAACATTTAAAAATAAATAAACAACTGAATATAAAAAAATTAAATGGCTCCAAAAATCAAATAAATCCAAATACATAAAATATTAAACACAGAATGATTCAATTAAATTATTAAATATTTAACATAAACTGATTAACTATTTTATTATCTTAAATAATATTTTAAGAAAAAACATTAACATTAAGGATTAGAAATATATAATGTTAAATTATAGATTATAAATGATAGATAATTAGTGTGTACGTGCATAGTTATCTTTCATATTTTGTAATATTTAAAAAAATAAATTATTTTGCCTTCAAATTTTTGTTAGCTTTCAGAATGCTAAAGATTGTAATATTTTATATACACAAAACCATAAAACAAATATTTAAATTATTTAAACCTCTGTCATTTATTTTTTACAATTCTATATTAAGAATGTTTTTGTTTTTATTTTATATAATTATAAAAACAATATATTTTAAAACGATTGTCAAATTAGTCCAAATACATAAAATATCAAATATGTATTTATATATTCATAAAAATAAAATATTAAATAATTAACTACCTTAAGCACATAATTCAATAACTTAAAAAATTGCAAATTTTTATACATATACAGTTAAAAGTAATTATACATATAATATTCAACTAACAAAATCACATGATAGCCTTATCCAGCACATACAGTAATGTGTTTCTAGATGTCTATATGTGTATGCATGAAGTGAAGTGTGCATCTTCTGTTCCTCAGACAACATCGCTGCCGAGCTGGAGTCTAGTCTGGGTCAGCTGGAGGAGATCACAGGCTCTCTGAGCATCCGCAGAGCCCACGCTCTCGTCTCGCTCTCCTTCCTCCGCAAGCTGCGTGTCATTCGCGGAGAAACGCTGGAAGCTGAGTGCGTAAGATGCCGCCGCCGAGCTCTAGCACTGAGCTTACAGCTTACTCAATGTCATTTTTTTGATCTTTGCAGGAACTATTCTTTCTATGCCTTGGACAACCTGAACTTGCGACAGCTGTGGGACTGGAACAAACACAACCTCACCATCCTCAACGGCAAGATGTACTTCGTCCAAAACAGCAAGCTCTGTAAGTCTGAGATCCTCCGGATGGAAGAAGTGACCGGGACCAAGGACAGGAAGAACGACATCAGCATCCCAGCGTATGCAGACCAGACCTACTGTAAGAGCCGCGCTGCTTTTGGTTTCAGTGCAGCTTGAGTTTGACCTCAAAGCAGATTGATAATCCCTCCTCTCTTCCAGGTGAAAACCAAGTTCTTAAATTTACGCGAATCCGCACGTCCCACGACAAGATCCTGATTCAGTGGAAAGCGTTCTGGCCCTCGGACTTCAGAGACCTGCTGGGATTCATGGTCTTATACAAGGAAGCGTGAGTGTTACAGTTGTTTTAATAGATTATACTTGTATACATTTTTTAATTGTTTTGATTTTTCAATTT